>NW_006399959.1:4733414-4733967 GCF_000299155.1 Elephantulus edwardii
CCGGCTCGGGCTCACGCTCGACTTCGGGCTCCGGCTGGTCCCGCGGCGACGGCGACAGCAGCCTGGAAGCGGAGGGCACCGCTTAGTGACGGGTGGGGAGCAGACGGGGCGCTGGCCGGGGTGCCCCGAGGCTGCGGGCACTGGAATCGGTTCGCACGCAGCGCAGGAAACTTCGGAGTGAGCGGCGGGAAGGGGGAGGGGAAGGGAGGCGGTGCCGGGGGCGGAACTGGGGGGCGGGGCGGCGGCGCCTGGGGCGGACCGAGGAGAGCCCCCCGCGGGAACCAGTACTCAACCGCAGAGTGAAGGGGCTAGGGTCCGCCCTCCCCCTGAGGCTCGGCCCCGCCCGCCCCGGCCTGGAAGGTGGGGTCCTGTCCTCCTGCGCCCCGCCTCCCCCCGCTCACGCCAGCACCAGGGGGCGCTCGCAGCGAAAAGCTGATGGGGGCGGGGGGCCGCGCTAAGACCTACCCCGCCCTCAACTTCGGGGGCGGACGGCGCCCCTCCCCCTCCGTCGCCGGGCTTGGCGGGCCGAGGTCGGGCGGGGGCGGTGAGTAGG
>NW_006399959.1:4734081-4805805 GCF_000299155.1 Elephantulus edwardii
GGGGGCGGGGCAGGGAGTGGGCGGCGGGGGCGATTCGTGCGGCGGAGACCACCAGGCGGCGCGCCCTTCCCCCTCATGTGTGTCCTGGGTGTGAGGATGCGCGTGCGATGAATGCGGGGGTGGGGAATGTGCGCGCACTGAGTCCGTGGGTGGGCGCCCCGTATCCGCACCCAGCTGCGCGCGCGCGCGTGCACACACACACACACACACACACACACACACACACACACACACACACACACTCTCACGTTCACACACACTGGCAGTTTTCATGAACTTGACCCTGGGGCTTAGCTACCTCCTCTACCTAGCCTCTTAGAAGGCACATGGGAGGGTTTTGATTTTAGGCACACACTCCTGCGCCCCAGGGGTTCCTGGATGAAAGAAGGCCACTCCTCATGCCTTCTAAGTGGAAGACAAGGCCCAAGGCCCCCTTCCTATCAGGACCTAGGGACCCAAGGGGACACTGCCTTCATAGAAAGCTCTCACCCACTAACAGCCCAGCCACCCAGAGTCAGCAAGGGTCTTTCAGACTCCAGAGAAGGAAGGGCATGCCATCTTAAAGGGCGGGAACAGGCTCCCATTCCCTCCTTGAGACTGAAACATCTCCAGTTAGTGTCCAGTCCACAGCAATAAGGTGTGTCTCCCCCTAATAATCCCAGCTCATGAGGAGCATCACCTGGGAAAGGAGTCAAGAGGGATTCTTCCTCTGAACAAAGACCGTGGGAGCTGGTTGGAACACACCCACTTCAGTGGGCCCAGGCCTTGGAAGCCTTGGGCAAAAGTATCCACACCCCCAGGACCCCCAGATCCAGAGATTGAGGGGGATGGCTAGTCTCAGCCCTGGCCCCTGGGAGAGGAAGTGTTCATGCCAACAGGGAGAAGCTCAGCTGCTAAAGGACAGGTTGGAGGTTCGAGTTCACCTAGAGATGCCTCACAAGAAAGGCCTGGCAATCTACTGCTGCAAAACTCAGCCATTGAAAACTGTGAGGCTCAGTTCTGCCCTGACAGCACACGGTGTTACTGTGATTTAGGATGGAGTCCACAACAGCTGGCTTCTGGCTGGCCTGATGAAAAAGGAAGAAACGGAGTTCTTTTATGAGTATACTGCCCCCTGATTTTCACTCAAGGGCAGGGGCAGCACGTGGCCCTGAAGCAGGGATGCTACAAGGTGGAAGCCCCACCCCCCTGCAGGACCCAGGTGTGTGTCCTTGGTTAATAGCACCTCCCCTTGTATATGTGAATTTTTCACCAAAGAGGTTGATGGGTTTGGCCTAGGACACAAACCCTGAGGGATACTTCGACAGATGCAAAGCCTCAACCAGGTCCTGCTCTGAGCGAGTATCTACTAGGACCCCTGACCCTTTTCCATCCTGTCTCTTCATTGAGAGTTCTAGCTGGGGTTAAATGTTTCCAGGAGCTTACTGGATATGCTGAGGGGTGGCCAGCATACCACTTCCTGAGTGAAGCTTGGGAGCTGAGTTACCGGGTTAGACATCCCTTTCATTTCTCTGGTAGTAAATCACAGGTATGTTTAGGGATAAGCAGAAGAAAGAAACTTTGTCAAGCAGTGTATTGTACTAGCAAATTGTCATGGATTGACTTGTGTCATTCCAAGAAATAATAGGTCTATCGTGATGTTATTTGGAAATTGTGTAATCATTCCTCACAATCTGATAGATCAAATAGTTGTAAAAAGATTAGAGGTGGAATGTAGCACCCTTAAATCAGAACATAGCCTTGACCTGATGTAAGAAGAGTTTCCTTGGGGCGTGGTCCGAACACCTTTCATCTCACAAGAGATAAAAGAAGAAAGCAAGCAGAAAGGAGGACTTCAGTACCACCAAGAAAGAATTGCCAGGAGTGGAGTGTGTCCTTTGAGTCCAGGTCCCTGTGCTGGGAAGCTCCTTAATACAGGGAAGAGTCTGGACACTCAGAGATCTTCCATAATGCCAGGCCTACACGTGCTGAATTAGATAAAGACTTTCCTTCAGAACCAACACCGAGAGAAGGCTCTCCCCTAAAAATGAATTTGGACTTCCAGCCTCCTCAAATTGGAGAGAAAAAATACCTGTTTCCTGAAGCCAACTGTGGAAATTATTGAACAGTATTATTGATATCACATGCAAGCAAGATTCTGCTGAAAGTTATAAAAAAAATGAATGGAACAGCACATTAGCAGAGAACTGTCTGAAGTGCAGGCTGGATTTAGGAGAGACTGTAGCACTAGGGATATTATAGCTAAATGTCAGGTGGATCTTGGCTGAAACCAGAGAGTATCAGAGAAATGTCTATCTGTGTTTCATTGACTATGCAAATGCATTTGACTGTGTGGATCATAATAAACTGTGGCTGTCTCTAAGAAGAATGGGAATCCCAGAACACTTGATTGTGCTTATGCAAAACCTATACTTGGACAGGAGGCAGTCATCAGAAGAGAGCAAGGAAACACTGCATGGTTCAAAATTGGGAAGGGTGTGCACCAAGGATGCATCCTATTTCCATACCTTTTCAATTTATATGTGGAACAGATTATCCAGGAAGCGAGGCTCTATGAGGAGAAATGTTAGGAGATAGACCCATCAACAATCTGTGTTATGCAGATGACACAACCCTGCTTTCTAAAACTGAGGAGGACCTAAAACACTTACTGCAGAAGGTCAAGGACTGTAGCCTTCAATAAGGATTGAAGATCAACATCA
Organism: Elephantulus edwardii; assembly: GCF_000299155.1. Lineage (NCBI taxonomy): Eukaryota > Metazoa > Chordata > Mammalia > Macroscelidea > Macroscelididae > Elephantulus > Elephantulus edwardii. The sequence goes on from NW_006399959.1 coordinate 4,736,784, forward strand.
AGAAAACAAAAATTCTCTCCACTGGGTCGATTATTAGTATCATGATAGATGGTGAATAGATTGAGATTGCTGACAGCTTCAGTTTGCTTGGCTTTACAATCAACTCTCTTGGTACCAGCAGCCAAGAAATTGAAAGACTAATTGTATTAGGAAAGTCTGCTATCAGAGACCTCTCCAAAGTACTGAAGAGCAATGAGATCAGTCTGGAGACTAAGGTACACCTGATACAGGTAATGGTCTTTGCAATACTTGCTATGCATCAGAGAACTGAACAATGACTAGGAATGATAGTTGATGCCTTTGAGTTGTGGTGCTAGAGCTAGGAGAACAAACAAGTTCAACCTGGAGAGGGTAAAACCAGGCTGCTCCTTGGAGGCAAAGGTTCTGAAGCTTTGTCAGACATACTTTGGGCATGTTGTCAGGAGGGACTGGTCCTTAGAGAGGGACATCATGCTTGGGAGGGTGAAGGGACAGTGCAGGAGAGAAAGACTCGATGAGATGGATTAATTCAGTCACTGGGATAATGGGGATAGGTGTGTCAGAGACACTAAGATTGGCAAGGAATAGAGCAGGGTTTCAGGCTATTGTACCTACAGTCGCAATGAGTGGCAGACAACTCGATGATAACACCAACAAAGCCAACTGCTTGTGGCAGCACTACAGAACCAAGGCAGTGTCCGCAGATTAAAGCTAAAAAGCATGAGTGGTGAGAAGATCTAAGTAAAGGATAAGTGGTAACCTGCCTTGGGAGGAAGTAGGAGTCCCTTGTGTGTAGGAGGGGACAGGAGTGAGTCTGCCTGGTGTTCCTACTGCGTGGTCCACCACATTCTGTCCTCCAAACATCTGCAGAAGGGAAAGGGCCATGGGTGTTTGAAAGAGACATGCTCTTAAAGCATAAACTCATAAGTTTATGCACTTGAGACAGCTCCCAGCCCATGTAGGGCAGTGAGGCCCAGCAGACACCTGGGAGGACCTTTCCAACTCAAGGTCTCAGAAAGAAACCTTCTATTTCCTTCCTACCCCCCACAGCAGTTCTGAGAAGTTGCCATCTTGTCTCCCACCCCAAACTCCATAACTCCTTGGAGGTGCTCACCGACCTCCATTCCATCCTGTTACACTGGGAGAGGGGGCCACCTGGCCTTGCTAGAGGAGGATTCACAGTCAGCAGAGAAGGAAATGAAGCACCGATAATAAATTGATGTTCCTGGGCAAAGTCTCGTTAAAAACAGTCTGACCAGAATGCATTTGCCCGGCCAATGAGAAATTTCCAAAAGCACGACGAGGCAGGGACCATTTGGAAATTGGCATCACAATAGTTTAATTAAACTGTACAGAATGTTCAGATGTGGTTGGTGGTGTTTTTTTGGTTTGGTTTTTTTTTGGGGGGGGGGTTCCCAGCGTTTGGGTTTTTGGTTTTTTTTTTTTTTAATTCTCTAGGCCTCCGGAAATTTTATTTTGCTTTTTGCTATTTTATCTTTTTATAATTTTGTTATTGAGGGCAAAGCTTTTTCTTGGCAGAGAGCTGCGCAGGGCAGAGGGGACAAACAACACATTAGTCCAGCAGGCAAGAAGTAGAAATAAGACCCTCCCCTGCCCCAGAAGAAGGGTTTGACCTTGGGTGGATGCAATTACTGGGTTTCAGGCCCTACGTTAGGCCCTGTGGGGGCTCCTCTTACTCCAGAAGGAACAACATGCTTAGAAAGGTAGAGGTTCAGTGAAAGAGAAAACAATCCTCAATGAATTGGATTGATTACAGCAATGGACTCAGGTGTGTCACAAATGATGAGGATGGTACAGGATAGGGCAGGGTTTGGATCTGTTGTTTATAGGGTTGCTGGGACTCTCACTGGACTTGACAGCACCTAACAATACCACCTCACTTGGGAGTCTGGGCTATGGGCAGCAGGCAGCCCAGCCGCCTGCTGGAGAACTGTGGGCACCATCCCATTCCCAGTGGAGGTCTGTGGAGGCCGTAGCAGGCCTGTGCAGCTCTGGGACCCTTCACTGCCCCACTTACCTCAATCTTTGCTCCCTCCCTCCCTTGGCCCAGGACACCACTGTCCACCTCGGGCCAGCCAGAGCACACAAAGCACCTCACTCTATAATGAATACATTCTCCATCCTGCTGACAAGCATCATCCACTGTCCCCTCTCCCTTTGTTCTGCCCAGATCAAGCCTGAGCTACTCACCAAGCCCTCAGTGACCAGTCAGAGTCCTTTTCTGGGCTTTCTCCATCCTCATCCCCTGGCTCCCTGCTCCCTTCAGACCACAGTCCTTGGTGCCCACCTCCTCCCAGGTCTACCTTTTGTTCCTTCCTTCATCCTTTCCTCTTTTCTGGTCATTACTTCTCATATGCTCTGGGATTCTCTGGGATCCCTGACTTCAGTCCTCCAGAGTCACTTGCTATCCATTGCCACACCATAAGTTCTTGCATCCCTGGGCTCTGAGGCACCTGTGCTCAAGTGAGAGGTCAGGGAGAACAACTCCTGGTCAGAGCTGCTGGTTCAGTATAGGCATGGGGGTAGGATTGGAACCCAGAGCATCAGGCTGTGTGAACTAGGACCACCAGACAGGCCCAAGCAGGAAGAGAGGCTGAAGCCTCAGTGCCAACCCAGCCTGGTTCCACTCCCAGGGCACTCAGCAGCCCCAGAACCTCTTATGTTCCCCCTCACCCTTAGGGAGCTGGGGAACACATCTGAAAAGTGGGAAACTGGGCCCACTGTGGTCTGCAATCCAGCTCAGTCTCTCTCCGTCACACCTGGGAGCTCAAAAGTGGCTGAGAGTCCACCGCAGAGTCTGCGTCGGCCTTCACTTCTCTCCTTGCCCATCACAAGCCAAAATTCCATTACAATCCAAAATCCCCATCATGGCCTAAGCCCCTCGACACAGCCTGAGCCCCCATCAAAACGTGACCCTCAGGACAGACAGCCTTCCTTTGTAAGCCTGAGCCCCCATCAGAACCTGACCCTCAGTACGGTCCAAACCCCCATCATGACCCGAGTCCCCCACTACAACCCGGGCCCTCGCATCACAGCTATTAAAATCCAGTTACCGTTGAAGCCAGATTCCAATCACAACTCTAGCCCCTCCTACACTGTGTCACAGCTTGAACCCCTACTGCAGCCTCAATCCTCATCAGGATCCAAGCCCTCAATCATAGTCTTAAACCCCCCATCACACTGCAGGTTGCCTATCACAGCCCATCACAGTCAGAGCATCACAAGCCCCTTCAGAGCCCAAGCTTCTCATCTTAGCCCAATCCCCCCCCCCAACTGTGAAATCTGCCTTCTTAGCAACAGATCACACACACACACACCCCCCCCCACACACACACACACACACACCCGGAAGCCAGAGAGCTCCAGCTCCGGCCATCCTGACCTGGTCACTTCTCAATGTCTCTGTACTCCCTAGCCCTGCCCCCATGGACTGGCCTTCATGCCAACAAAGCTTCAGCCTGTGCCCAGGGCCCAGTCTTCCAGCCAGGTTGGGTATCCCAGCTGCCACAGAGGCAGCCTGTGAGCCAGGCCAGTGACACATCCACCATGGGCTGTTACCAAGGAGGAGCTGCCCAACCCTGCTGCTTAGAAACAGCCCGCAGCACTACAGAGCACACTGGGCTACAGGCCGCCTCCTGGGCTGCAGACACCTGCCTGGACAGATCCCTGCCTGGCCTGGGTTGCTCCTGGTGACAGATGCCTCACTTCCACCCCAAACCTGTCTCCTCTAGAGCATCCTCCAATATCATCCCCGCTCAAAGCTGCTGGTGACTCACAGTGAGATGCTCAGTTCACTCCAGCCAAGCCAAAGAGTGGTGAACAAGCCCTCGAACAAAGTAGCAAGTTAACAGAGGGGCAGTTGCAAATGTATATTCTTCCTTACACTCCCAGTTTCCTTCCTATATTTCAGAGTCTAAAAGCTGGGTTCCCAGGTGTCACCCACTGTCACTAACATTAGTAAGATTACTCTTAATTACTAGTAACAACCTCAGATCGAAAATACTCAGAGGAAAATAAAAATGCAACTAAGTGGTCAAAGCATTTCTTTAAAAGGTTAGAAGAAAACCAAACCAACTGTCATCAAGTCTGTTCCAACTTTCCAGGACCCTGTAGGGTTTTCAAGGCTCTAACTCTTATGGAAGCCGACTTCCTCATCTTTCTTCTCCTGAGCAACCAAACAGTCGGTCCCACTCACTGACTTTTTTGTTTAATGTTTGCTCTAACCACAGTGAACCAAGCAAGGCTCTTTTCAAAATAAGCAGGAGGGCAAAGTGCCATTTATTCAGTATTTACGCTGCATTAGGTTATTACAAGTAATCTAGGGAGCTCTGGCGGCTTGATGGTAAGGAATTGCACTGCCAGTTCAAAGGCATGCGGTTCAAGTCTACCACCTGCTCTGTGGAAGAAGGATGGGCAGTCTCTTCCTGTGTGATTTATTGCCTCTGATAACTTTCTGGGAGGGTGAGCCGTGAGTTGACTCTGACTCGACAGTGCACAACAACAAGAGCTAATCTGAAATATTATTTGGCGCTGAGTCAGCTCAGACTGATAGCACCCTGTGTGTGTATAGCAGAATGAAGGCCTGCCAGACCCTGCACCATCCTCACAATTACGGAGTTCGATCAAGCTCGTTGTTGCAGTCACCGTGTCAACCTGTGGTCTTCTTATCCCTGACCCTCTGTGCAAAGAAATAACCTAAGCCACCACCATTCGGTCACTTCCAACTCACGACGACCTCTTACTTGGGTTTCTGAGGTTGTTAATCATTATGGGAGGAGGCTGCCTCATTTTCTTCCCTTGAAGAGGCTGGTGGATTTGAACTGTCTACCATTTGCTGCGGAGGGTCAAGAACTGCAGCCTTCAGTATGGACTGAGGCTCAATGTCAAGAAGACAAAGATTCTCACCACTGGACCAATTGGCAGCGTCAGGATGGATGGCAAAGAGATTGAGATTGTTCACAGCTTCAGTTTGCTCGACTCCACAGTCAACACTCTTGGCACCAGCAGTCAGGAAATCAAAAAGCATATTGCAATGGGAAAGTCTGCTGTTAGCGACTTCTCTAAAGTACTCACGAGCAATGGTGTCTCTCTGGAGACTAAGGTGCACCTGATACAGGCCATGGTCTTTGCAATCACTTGTTATGCACCAGAGAGTTGGACAATGACTAAGGAGGACAGAAGGAGAATTGATGCCTTTGAGCTGTGGTGCTGGAGAAGAGTATTGAATGTACCATGGACTGCCAAGAAAACAAACAGATTCATCCTGGAGAGGACTAAACCAAGCAACTCCTTGGAGGCAAGGATTCTGGGGCTTCGTCTGACATACTTTGGGCATGTTGCCAGGAGGGATGGGTCCTTGGAGAGGGACATCATGCTTGAGAGGGTGGAGAGACGGCGCAGGAGGGGAAGACCCTCTATGAGGTGGATTGATTCGGTGACTGGGGTAATCGGTATGGGTGTGTCCGAGGCAGTGCGATTGGCACAGGATAGAGCAGGGTTTAGGGCTGTTGTGCATAGGTCACTATGAGTCACAAATGACTCGATGGCACATAACAACAACAACAACCATTTGGTTAGGAATCTGATATGTAACACACTCTGCCACCAGAGCTCCTTGCCCAGCATACCCCAAGCATTAAGATTTGCTGAAACTTAAACTTGCATTTGAAGTAATTGGGGGATCCATGAATCAAACTGAGCAAGGAGGGATGGAATGACCTAGCCATCCTGGCCTGGGGCTGGGCAGGAAGTTGATTTGATAGGTGTAGACTGGCCAGATGGTGGATGCCCCACCGCTGGTGTGGGGAAGGAAGAGGGGACGATGTGTGACGTGCCCTTTCCCCTGGGACATGGAGTTCTAAGTCAGCAATAATCATTTTAAAAGCTCGTCGACAAGCTGTCACAGCAGAGTGCAGTGCCTTGCCTGCGATGACAGCGCCTGGAAGCACCTTCTTTGTGGCGTCTAGACACTTCACTCCCTTGCAGCCTGCTCTCTCCCTGCCTCCCCACCCACCCTCGCAGTCACCCCACTCTGCCTGTTCTCTGGCAGACTGCACAGAGGGGCTGGGCCTCTCACCTGGCCCCCTACCCTTAGGGTGACCATGCTCTGCCCAGAATGTGGTTCTGGGGGAAAAACACAGGCCAATCTGCTGAGACAGGCAGAGCAAGTCCCCAGTGACAAAGGGTTCCTGGGCCACCTGAGCTCAGGGTGAGGGAGGAAATGGTTTTGTGGGGAAGAGGTTGCTGTCAGTCAATTCCAACAGAGTACAGCTGGTTTCCAAAGTCATAATCTTTAAGAAACCAGACTGGCTCACCGTTCTCCTGGCGATCGACTAGGAACAGCCTGGTTGGTGGATTCGAACCATTGGCCCCTCAGTTAACAACCAAATGCTTAATCATTGTGCTGGCAAGGGTCCTTTGCATGTACACCACCACTAAACCCACTGTTGCCAAGTTGATTCTGACTTATGGTGACCCTCCATCAGAAGGGGTTTCCAAGGCTGTAAATCTCAACAGAAGAAAAATTCCCATCTTTCTCCTGTGGAGCACCTCGTGGATTCAAACCATCAACCTTTCAGCTAGGCACTATTACAGCTGTTGGTAAAAGAACCTCAAAGACAGATTGTGGGCTGAGCTGCTCAAGGAGCTGTTGGCAGGTTTGTGGGCATGGCGGTAGGCAGGCTGTGGGTGTGGCCAAGCCTGAAGTGGGCGGGAGCTCCTGTTGAGCTGGGTGGGAACAGGAGTAGGTAGAGTCCTGAGGGGCGCACGGCTGGCCCTTGGGGCTCTCAGGGAGTGGGGAGCGTGTCTTGCGCAGCTTCGGCATCCGTCTGAGCCTACTCAGGGGCCTGGAAGTGGACACATGAAGATCCAGGCACCACCCGGTCCTGACAGTCAGGGCTCCCTCCCAAAGCTGAGCTGAAGGTAAATGGGCCTCACAGCCTTAAAGTGGAGGTGGTGTCAGCCCACTCTGTGCTCTAATACCACAAGGTGCAGTGTGGGCACAGGCTTGAGCTGTTGACCCCCAAAACATTCCAGAAGGGGAAAGGAGGGAAAGAGGTTGAGGAAAGAGAGGCTACACCTGGACAGTTCTGGAAGGACTTTAAAGAGGTAGAGGGAAGTGGAGGGCAGCTCTCCAAGTCCTCACACTTCCCCACTTGCCAGAGGACCTCAGCCAGCACACTCACATTCCTCAAGGTCTATACTAATGAGGTCGTTTTGCAGAGAGGGTCCCCAAACATCCTTTGGGCCTCAGTCCCCTTCAGGACCCTACCATGCCCAAACTCTCAGCAGTAACCCCTCTCTGGTGAGACTCAGTCATCTCAAGCTCTAAGCAATGCTGAATCCAGAAACGGGCACTCTTGCTTGTTTGAGGGCATGTCCCAGAACAGAGGTCTCCATGGACCCATTCTCCCTGACGAGCGCTGGGACCTGGAGCTCAAGATCCCACCAGAAGACCCTCAGACCCATGGAGGAAAAAAGGGAAGCACATCTGTGGAGCCAATGCAATGTATGAGGGTCCAGGAGAGCAGGGGAGCTCTGAACATCTGGGGTAGCCATCCAGATGGGCTTCTCAGAGGAAATGATGTGGCTTGTGAGTTGAGATCAAAGGGTTGAACCAGCCAGACACAGAGGGGAGTGGGGCGTGTGTCTGTAGAATTGGAGGATATAGTCTATGTAAAGGGGAAAATGTTAGGGTATCCATAGGCTCTACTCTGTGTGGGTGACCTCATTTTGTACCTTATTTTTGTTCGTTTGTTTGCAAAGTATGGAACAGAGGCACCCACCTAAGGGAGCATGTTGCTGTGTGTCTCCGTTGGAACTGACTTGTAGCTGACCCTCCAGAGGGTTTCCAGAGGCAGTTTAATCCCACATGAGGTTGTCATCCTTCTCCCTCAGAGCAGCTGGTGGATTTGAACTACATGCCTTCAGGATTGCAGTGCACCTTCTTACTAGGAGGCCTCCAGAGCCTGGGTTCAGGCAAACTCAGGACCAGGGACAGAACCACCTCATTCTGATGCCCGCCACCTTTTACACACCCACCCACCATGTGATTCCTTTTTTCTTTTCACTGAAATTGAGTAAAAGTTTCCAAGCCAATTGATTTCCATTCAACTACTCATTTTCTTTTCATACCGTTACTCACAACATCCAACAATATAAGTGAACTGCTTCCACTTCCTCCCTGTGATTCTCATTCTGTTCATCCTTCAACCCCTGGAGAAACACTGTCCTTTTGATCTTGTGTGGTTGATTATTCTAAGGAGTGAGGGTCTCCCTGGTGTTATTATTCACTTTCTACGCTTATCAATTATTCAGCTGAAAATTGAGCTATGGGGATAAATTTTGTTCCAGGTTGAAAGAGTAGGTTAGGGTCATAGTTCTACCACTCTCAGGGGTTCTACCAGTGTCTACTAGACCAAGTCTGGCTTTTTTCATACTTTTGAATTTTATGACACACACACACCCCCCATGTACTCTTTCCTATGATCTCTTTTGGAACATTCAGGGTGGTAGCCAGGCACCATCCAGTTCTTCTGGTCTCAAGGTCATGGAGGTTGTGGTTCAACTGGTCCATGAGTCCTTTCGGTTAATTATTCATATCCCCGTTTTTCTTCTCTGTTCCTTGTTCCAGTCAGGCCGAGACCAATAGTTTTACCTCCAAGCAATTACATTTTATCTTTATGGTTAACTGAGTTAAATTATCAATCACCAAATATTTAAACAGCCCTCCTGAAACAAATATGCCCCCTGCCAGCTGTGACAAAGGTCAAGAGTAGCCTCACCCCCTCTCCAGCTGTAGCCTTAGTGACATGGAGGGGACAGCTGCTTGGCATAGGGGCAGAGGGGACCCACTCACCTGCATTCTGGATTCAACCTGGCACCAGAATGGTCCTGGCTCCAGTAGTTCTACCACTTACTGCATCTCCCTTATGGTAGTAAGAAGCTATGGTACAATTCCAGCAGCGCACAGTTCAAATCTACCAGCTGCTCCATGGAAGGATAGACTACTGCCTCTGAAAACCCGCTGGAGGGTCAGCTATGAGTCAGTTCCAACTCAATGGCACACAACAACCTCAACTCACTCCTGCTCTGCTCAGTGTCATGTCACTTAATACTTACTCTCTACCCCCAGCCCACATGCCGAGACTCCACAGGCAGGTGTCAACCTGAGGGCAGGGGGATGCTTCCATGGAGCTAGGGTGGCTCCTAGAATTGAAGAGTTGCATATGTTACCATCCACTGGTCAGCTGCCTGCAGCCTGGCTCCCTGGCACTCCCACTCAAGGACAGAGCCTTCCATGGAGAACATAGACAGAATGATGTTAGAAACCAGGCCAGGTGGGAACACAGACTTCTCACTATGGGGAGGGGCTTTCTGGCTAACACTCAGCCTCCCTGACCCCATCCCAGCACCCAGGACACACACAGGCACACAGCGTGCCCACAACCTGACAAGAGCATATCAGCATATCCAGCTGGGAAAGAATAAGCCAGAAAGGCCCAGTCCCTCCATCCATGCCTGCTTCGAAAGGGCACAAGACCCTGTGGGGCAGCCCCCTAACCTTGAGGAACAACCTGGCCCTGCGCAAGCCAGACGTCAAAGTCTCCTGAGATGTCTGAGGGCCCAGCAAGGAGACCCCACTCCTCTACAGCTAAACTGTTCCCCAAAACCACGTCCTTGAAAATCCCTGAGCCTGTGGGCAGCCAGGCTGGCGGCCAGAGAAGTCAGACTATGTGATGGCCTCGGGGTCTTAGCGTCCTGCCTCGCTCCACCTCTCAACCTCATGTGGGCATCCTGCTCTGGTGGGCTGACCAAGGGTCCTAGAGGTTGCTGGGAAGTCAGAGGCTGCTAAGATGGGCTAGTCGGCTCCTTCTGGCTGAGTGTCCTTTCCCCAGTGAGTTCCCCACTGTCCAGGTAACACAGCCCTTCCTTCCCTCCGGTGTCTAGGGAAGTGGGGAGCAGAGACTGCGAGTGAAGGCTTTTGCTGTTCTAGGGGGATGGGGAGTGGTCCAGGCCTCTCTTCCTCCTTCATGTACATGGATAGTCGTGGCACACCCATGTATATGTACACAGATGTCCATGGATGTCCACGCCTGCATGCACACACATAGGCCAACACTGTGCACACTTGCACACACATGTACAGGCATAGGCAAGCACTGTGTACACCTGCACACTCCACCACACACCTACTTCCTGAGTTTCTACCGCGTGTCAGGTACAACCAAGCTTGGCACATGGTGGCTTTGAGTCTGAATGTGCCACCTAGAGCTGTAAGACCGCACTGTGTCCCCTTCAAGGCAGGGCTCCTGGGGACTGTGGTGGCAGATCTCCCTGTAGCCCCAACACAGCCTGGGCACATGCAGGCTGAGACAGCTGGAGGCTCTGAAGCCAGGGCTGAGAGGAGTCCAGGTAAGAGGATGGGAATGATGCCAAGGGGTGACGAGGACCGCTGCCTTGTTCTGTACCCCGGGTAGAGGGCATTGATTCCAAGCTTGATTCATCAATGACAACAATTATGACCCCCTATTTTACAGCTCCATCTCACATATTTTGGGCATGTGGCCAGGAAGGACCAGTCTTTGGAGAAGGACATCAAACTTAGAAGGGTGGAGGGACAGTGCAAGAGAGAAAGACCCCAGATGAGATGGACTGACGTGGTAACTGGGACATTGGGGGTAGGTGTGTTGGAGTCAGTGAGATTGGTTCAGGATAGAGCAGGGTTCAGAGCTGTTGTGCATAGATTCATTGTGAGTTGCAGGTGACTCGACAACACATAACAACAATTATAACAGGGAGCTCTGGTAGCCTAGTAGTAAGAAGCTGTGCTATAATCCCAAAAGCACTCGGTTCAAATCTGCTCCTTGGGGGCAGAGGGGTGGAAATCTGGTCCTCTGGAGAAGGTCGGGCAATCTCCTTCTGTGCCTATAAAGACTTACAACTTTGGAAAACCCATAGGGAGGTTATATTCTGTCCTACAGGGTTACTGTGGGTTGGAATGGATTAAATGGCAGTGGGTAAGAAGCACTGGTGGTGCATGGGGTTAAAACACTCAGCTGCTAACTAAGAGGTCAGTAGTTTGAAGCCACCAGTTAAATGCTCCCGGGGAAGATGAGGCCTTCTGCTTCTTTAAAGATTTACAGCCTTGAGAAGACTTTAGGGCAGTTCTGCTCTATCCTACAGCGTCACCAGGAGGGTCCTGAGGCTGTCCCTGGTTTTTGTGTTCATAAATCATCTGACAGTCAACACACTGCTGCCAGGGCTGGAGGAGGAAGCAGCACCCAGCATTATCGCCAGTGTCCAGTGTCCTCTTGGCACGGCCGCGATAAGGTGGGGGGTGTCTGTCATCATCACTGACTGGGAGCAATCCTCAGCATGTCCTCTGCTCCTGCAGCCTGGGACTCATGAACCCCTAGTTTATCTTGCCAAGTCTGTGTGAACCAAGGAGCTGGGGGACAGGGTGGGGAGATAGGATTCCCCATGCTATTTTGCCCCGAATACTTGTGGTCATTTCATACTTACCTGGATGGTATCTCCATCCTGAGATGGAATGGTAAATGGTGTGAGGGGAGCTTTGTCTGCCACAGCTACCTCTCCCCATCCCATCCCCCAAGTTCCTCCATTAGCACTTGAGCTAAACATCACCCTCCATTCACTCTTTTTTGCAAAGGGCATAAAACCCTGAGTAGTACAGATGATTCACACCTGATGATGATGGTGATGAACAGTTAAGTGGACAGGATGCTAATGGTAAGGTTAGAAGTTTGAACCCAACCAGCAAGTGAGAAAATGTCAAGTGATCTGTACTGGCCCCTGCCTCACCCTGCCCCAGTTGAGCCCCAGCCCCAGCTCCTGTCCCAGCCGCATCCTTGCTCCAGCACCAGCCTAGTCTTAGCCTTGCCTCTGCCTCAGCCTCACTGATGCCCTGGTCCAACCCCAGTTCAGCTCAGCCTATCCCAGGTAAGTCTTAGCCTCACCCCTGCCTCAGCCCCACTGATACCGCCCTCAGCCCAGGAGGACCCACTTTAGCTTAGTGGTAGTTCCATTTTGCAATCCCGTATACAGGTCAGGTAGAGTCAAGGGAGACACAGTGCAAGGAGGAGTGTTTCCAGGGGTCAAAGACTTGAGGAGCAGTGGAGATGAACTCAAGAATCTGGTGGCTTTAGGGAGGAGATATCTTGGGGTACTTTCAGTGTTTCATGGGGCTCTTCTGAGCCCACAGCCTACCAACCAGATGTTAGAGCTGGGCGGAGTCCCTGTAACTGCATCAAACACTTGCGAGGTCAGGGCTGGGGCTAAGAGTTGGCCCCTTGTGAAAGTCCACCCCTGCACCATAGATGCCCTCAGAGGCCTTGAGCCAGGTCAGGGGGCTGTGGTGGGGTTACCTGTGAATGCTCCTTCCCTGGTGGTCAGCTGGGACCTGGGGCAGACCCTCCCTGGTGCCCAAGTTCCCCTAACCCAGAGAAGCCGAGATTTTCATTTCCAGAATTTATTGCTTCTGCTTCTGCTTCATAACTGAAATAAGGAAGGCAAGAGGAATCCCATTGCCCAGGGGAGGGTGTTCAGGTACTGCTGTTCTCAGATAACAATGACACCTCTTCTCCCAGCACAGGTGAGGGTTGTTCTTCCACCAAAAGCAAAACCAGCCTGTGGAGGTAGACTCTTGGCACTGTGGCATCTGCGGCTGCTGGATGGTGGGTCTGACTATCTGCCCTCAAGGAAGCAGCTCCTGGTTGGGATTTCTGGCCCAGGTAGCAAGTAGCCCATCAGAGTGATCTGCAAGCCTTGCCCGTAGTCCTGAAGCTTATAACTGCTCCCTGAGCCCCCCCAGGGGCGCTGACAGAGGCATTCCATCTCTGCCACTGGGCCCAAGGCTTGTCCCCCCGTGCCTCTGACTGTCCCTGAGAGCACTTGTGGGGGTGGGGCCAGAAAGTCTTAGGAAACTTTGGAACAGATCCGAATTTGTAAGATGAGACGATACCAAGAATGTTAATCAGGACAGGAAAATTACAAGTCAAAGCCTGGAATGGGAGACTCAGCAAGGGTACAAACCCCTTTAGGAGCCTGATACAGGAGACTGTATGATCCTCAGGGTTTTAGAGAATGATACACATTAAAAGGCATGATCACTGCCATATTGAGCTGGGCAATGTCATATCCAACTCTGTAAAGCTATTTGGGTGCTATGCAATGTGCATGCGACCCTCATTTTCTGCGGAGATTGCTAAACTTCTGGGAAGGCACCAGCCCATAATTGCTCCTGCTTTGTTTATCCCCCATTTAGTACACCCCTATTTTATAAATTTAGGTCTGTTCTGGTTTCACTTTGTCAGGAGTGATTAAAACCAGGAACAACCAAGAATCCCGATGCGGCCATGTCCTGTTCTCTTCCGAAGGTTCTGGGGGAGGAGTCTTCCTTGCCTACTCCAGTTACAGGCGGCTCCCGGCGTTCCTGGGCTCCTGGCTGTATCATTTCAATCTCTGCCTCTATCACCTGACCTGCTCCTCTATACCTATGTCCTCTTTCCTTCTGCTTCTTTTTAAAAACATTTTATATTTATTTCCATGTAGTTGTTGTTATTATGTGCTACCGAATCTCCTGAGACTCACAGTGACCCTATGTACAACAGCTCTGAAGCCTGCCCTATTCTGAGCCAGTCTCGCTGACTCCAACACACTTACACCAGTTATTGTATCAGTTCATCTCCTTCAAGGTCTTCCTCTCCTATGCTGTCCCTCCACCCTTCCGAGCATGATGTCCTTCTCCAGGGACTGGTCCTTCCTGGGCACATGCCCAAAGTATGTGAAATGGAGTTTCAAAATCCTAGCCTCCAAAGAGAAACTTGGTTTCATCCTGTCCAAGACACACTTATTTGTTTTCTTGGTAGTCCATGGGATGTTCAAGACTCTTCTCCAGTACAACAGCTCAAAGGCACCGAAATTCACATATATTGTGTTTCACACTTTCCTTCTTTCAGATTGTGTTATCTCTTCTGCCCCTTGAAGTAAGGACATTCGTCATTGGACCTAGGACTCACCCAGACAATTCAAGATGATTTCATGTCAATATCTCTAACTTGATCAAATCTGCAAAGACCTTCTTTCCAAATAAGGCCACTATCTTAGTCTCCAAGGGGCCTGGGTATAATATACCGGACTGCTAACCTAAAAGTCGGGTGTTCTAATCCACTGACCTCTCCAAGAAAAAAAAAAAAAGTCTTCTCTCATAAAAATTTACAGCCTCAGGAACCTGAAGGAGTGTTGCTGTGAGTCAGAATCAACTGGATGCTAGTGATTAGGTAGATAGGTGGTCTTCGTCGCTTTGTGCAACTGTAATAGGAATGCCACAAGGTGGTAGTTTTAAAGAGCAGAGATGCAGCATCTCACCATTTAGAAGGCTAGAAGTTCAAAGTCTAGGGAAGGCTCTGTGTGTGTGTCAGCTCGGGAAATGTTCTTGTTCCTTCTTTCGTTCCCTGGTAATCTCTGTGTGGCATCTCTTCTCTTTTGTGTTTTCTGCCTTCTCTCTTGCACCATCCTCATCATCTCTATCACACTTGAACCCGTTGCCTCTGACTGTATAAATCCATCTTATTGAGGTTCTTCTTCTCTTTCTCTGACCCTCCATCTTTCCAAGCGTGATGCTCCTCTCTGAATAACATACCTAAAATATGTGAAACAAAGCTTATCCATCCTTGCCTCCAAGGAGCACTATGGTTACACTTTCTACAAAATATATCTGTTTGCCCATAGGATACTCAGTACTCTTTAACACCCCAACTTAAAGACATCAATTCCTTTATCATCCTTATTAATTTTCCATCTCTCGGATGCATAGCAGATGATTGGAAAGACTATGGCTTTAGGCAGACACACCTTAGTCTTTAAACTGACATCATTGCTCTTCAGGAATTTGAAAAAGTCTCTGACAACAGACTTTCCTCAATGTTATCGATCTACAGATCTCCTGACTGCTGTCACCAAGGGTCTTGTTTATGGATCCAAGAAAGGTGAAATAACTGACAATTTTCAATCTTTTCTCCATCTATTTGATGAGGCCTATTGGCCCAGTGGAGAGGATTTTTGTTTTCTTGATGTTGAGATGTAATCCATACTGAAGGATCCTCTGCTGCAGGGTCCTCAAGTGCTCCACACTTTCAGCAAGGTTGTGTCATCTGCATAATGCAGGTTGTTGAGTCTTCCTCCAATCCTAATGCCACATTCTTCTTCATAAGGTCTCTCGAATGGTTTGCTCAGCATACAGATTGAATAGGTCTTGAGACAAGACACAGCCCTGATACATACCTTTCCCATGCGGTGTTCCCTTGCTCTGTTCAGACAATAGCTTTCTGGTCTAGGTTCAGATCTGCTGTTCATAGGGTAGTTATGAATTGTACTTAACGCAACAGTACTTAACAACAAAAACATATTGACCCTATTCGACAAATTAGAGAGCTCCTATAGGTTCCAGAAGGAGCTCTGGCGACCTAGCGGTAAGAAGCTGCACTGTAATCCTGAGAGAACTCAGTTAACATCCACCAGCTGCTCCTCAGGGGAAGGATGAGCATTCTCCTCCCATGTAGTTTACTGCCTCTGAAAACCTGCAGGAGAGGTCAGTTGTAGCTCAGTTCCAACTCAATAACACACAACAATAACATAAGGTTCCAAAACTGTGAATCTTTATAGAAGCAAACTGACACTTTTCTCCTGCTGGTTGATTTGAACTGCTGACCTTTCCCATTTGCAGTGCAATACTTAACCCATAATTTAAGGGAACACGATTTAACCCTTTAAAGTCATACACAGATTTCTGGGGTCTACACATGAACCTAGCTTTTGGGGAGCTGCCATTCACCCCAGGGGAGCCCCAAGCTGAAGCAGTTAGGAAGATTCTTGTAGTGACTCCAATTCCTTATGCTGGACGGTTGAGAACTACCTCCCTGGACCAGCCACAGATTCTTCCTCCATATTAAGCCCTTCCTTTGCCATCTGTGGGGACCTGGCCCCTTCAATCTCACTCACAAAGACTATGTGTGGCCTTGTGAAGGGCCTGGAGGCATCCCAGGCATCTCAGGGACAGGCTTTCTGCTCGGCATGTAAATCTCTTTGTCGTCACTGTCTTGTAGTTTCAATCAAGCAGACACTGCAGCTTCCCAGAGGGTGACCTCCTAGTGTTGCTGGGACTGGCCACTCCTCTCGCTTGCTTTTTATTCTGCCCTCACTGAAAGGTAGCTGGTGCTCTCATCAATGTTTAACACTCCCACCAGGACAAGGCGCAATGCTTGCTGAGTCCCGAGGGCATGTCTGGTCATGGGGTGCCTGACTGATTTTAAAGCCCTCAACTCCTCCTCCTGGTTCTGTAGGAGTCAGATCTGACATCAGGCTCTGGTTTTGCAGAGATGATCAAGGATGTACAGAACCTCTTGGTGGTACAGACAGCTTATGTGCTCCATTGCAAACACATTTGCAATGTTCAAGGTTGCAAGTTTAAGGTCAGCAAGAGGTATGTCTGAAAGGCCTAGAATCACCTTCCCCCAAAAGGCCAGCCACTGTGGAGCACAGTTCTGGCACATGTCAGCAATGTGTCAGCAGCCTTGAGTTGGAATCAACTGGTTTCTCTTTTCTTTTTTTTAGTATGTGTTCCGTTTTTGACAAAGATGTATATTGGGGTTTCCAGGGCAGCTGCCTTCGAATTGTGGTCTTGGCAAAGACTATTGAGTGTACCATGGACTACCAAAAGAACAAACAAATCTGTCTTGGGAGAAGTGCAGTCAGAATGCTCCCTTGGATGACGAGACTTAGTCTCAAGTACTCCGGGCATGTTGTCAGGAGGAGCCAGGAGCGTGATGTCCCTCTCACGCTGGTAAAGTAGAGGCTTCATGAAGAAGAGAAAGACCCTCAAGGAGATGAACTGACAGTGACTACAACAAAGGGCTTGAGCACAGAGGCAACTGTGAGCAAGGTGCAGGATTGGACAGAGGGTCTCAGGATTGTACATGGGGTTGCAATGAGTTGGAACTGACTCCACAGAACCTAAAACAACAAGGGAAATGGCTACAGGCAAAAAAGACCAACCTGAACCACACGCCCCAGTAAAATACCTAGAAATAATAGATAAATGTTACAAATGACATTTTCACTGTTTACTTGATATTCACCAGACAACTCAACTTGTGTAGTCAAGTGGAAACTGACTCATAGCTGACCCTCCTGTGAGTTTTAAGAGGTTGTACATTGCAGGCTGGGTTTAGAAGAGGCCATAGTACTAGGAATGTTATAGCTGATGTCAGGTGGGTCTCGGCTTAAAGAAGAGAGTACCAGAGAAATGTCTGTGTTTCGTTGACTATGCAAAGGCATTTGACTGTGTGGATCACAATAAACTGTGGCTGACTCTGAGAAGAATGGGAATCCCAGAACACTTGATTGTGTTTATGTGAAACCTATACATGGACCAGGAGGCAGTCATCAGAACAGAGCACAGAAATACTGCATGGCTACAAATTGGAAAGGGTGTGCGCCATGGATGTGTCCTATCTCCGTATATTTTCAATATATATGCAGAACAGATTATCTGGGAGGCCTGGCTCTATGAGGAGAAATGTGGCATCAGGATTGGAGGTAGAATCATCAACAATCTGCATTATGCAGATAACACAGCCCTGCTTGCTAAAACTGAGGAGGACCTGAATGCTTGCTGCAGAAGGTCAAGGACTGCAGCCTTCAATATGGATTGAAGCTCAACATCAAGAAAACAAAGATTCTCACCACTGGGCCAATTGGCAGCATATGACAGATGCTGAAGAGATTGAGATTATTAACAGCTTCAGTTTGTTTGGCTCTACAATCAGCACTCTTGGTACCAGCAGCCAGGAAATTAAAAGACAAATTGCATTGGGAAAGTCTGCTGTCAGAGACCTCTCCAAAGTACTGAAGAGCAACAGTGTCAGTCTGGAGACTAAGGTGCGCCTGATACAGGCCATGGTCTTTCCAATTACTTGCTATGCATTGTAAAGCTGGACCAAGTTTGGGGATGATAGAAGGTGAATCGATGCCTTTGAGCTGTGGTGCTGGATAAACCATGGACTGCTAGGAGAACAAACAAGTTTGTCCTGCAGAGGGTGAAGCCAGAATGCTCCTTGGAGGTAAGGATTCTGAAGCTTCATCTGACATACTTTGGACATGTTGCAAGGTGGAATCAGTCCTTGGAGAAGGACATCATGCTTGGGAGGGTGGAAGGACAGCGCAGGAGAGGAAGACCCTCGATGAGGTGGATTGATTCACTGACTGGGGTAATGAGGATGGATAGGTGTGTTGGAGACAATGATATTGACACAGGATAGAGCAGGGTTTAGGGCTGTTGTACATAGGGTCACTATGAGTTGCAGGCAACTTGACAGCACATAACAACAAAAACAATATTGTATTGTATTGTATTGTATTGTATTGTATTGTATTGTATTGTATTGTATTGTATTGGAGATTGACCTTTTTTCTCCCATGGAGCAACTTGTAGGTTCGGACTGCCTGCCTTTGGGTTGGCAGTGCAACTCCTTACTCAGTTCTCATTTAGATAATAAAGAGATTAAATAGTAGACTAAAGAAAAATGTATGACTTTGAATTGAAGAATTGCATAGCATTGACTAGTCCATGAATTGCCAAAATCACAAGCAAATCTATGTTGGAGAAAATGCAGACAGAGCACTTCTTTATACATGTTGTCAGGAGACACCCATCCTTGGGAAAAGACATCCTGCTTGGAAAAGTAGAGGGTTAGTGAAAGGTAGGGATACTCTCCTCCCTTGAGGAAATGGATTAACACATGGCTGCAATAATGGGGCAGAGCATAATAGAGATTGTGAAGATGGGTAATGATGATAGGGAAAGGTTTTGATCTGTTGCTCATAGGGTCACTATGAATTGTAGTGGATTTTATGGCACCTAACAGCAAGAAGAAAGAAAACCTGGATTAGAACATGTCCTTTGGACTCAGGGTCCCTAGTCTGAGAACCTCCTAGACTCAGGGAAAGGCTGATGACAAGACACATGGAGATCTTCAAGGAACACTGGACCCACAGATACTGAAAGGAGAGAAGGACCTTCCCTCAGAGCCAATAGAGAGAGAAACCTTTCCCTTGAGTTGCTGTCAGGTGCCATCAAACCCCATGGACAATGGAACAAAACCCTGCCTGGCCCTTGGCCACCCTCATGATTTCTGCTGTGTTTAAACACGATGTTATAGCCACTGTGCCAGTCCATCTGGTTAAGAGTCCTTCTCTTTATCAATGATGCTTTGCTTGACCTAGCCTTAGAGCCAGATACCCTGAATTCAGACTATCAGCCTCCCAAATTATGAGGAAAATAAACATTTGTTTGTTAAAGTCACCTCCTTGTACTATTTCTGTTACAGCAGCACGACGGCTTAGACACTGGCCATGAAGCGGAGAACTCAATACCATCATGTTGTCAACAAGTCATATCTGACACATAGAGACCCCTCATACAACAGAAAGAAACCTAGCCCAGTTTTATCCCATTCTCATGATTTCTGCTGCCCAGTGTTGCAAGCTCTATGTCAGGATCTCATTGAGGATCTTCCTGTCTTTTGCTGACCGTCTACTTTTCCAAGCATGAAGTCTTTCAATACTGTAAAAATGATAATTCTCCCAAAATTAACCTATAAACTCAATGCCATGCCCAGCAGAACTCCAACAGGTGCTTCTTGAGTCTTGAAAAATTGACCCCAAATGTTCTCTGGGCCATTAAGCGTCTCAGAGAATAAAGTTAAATGGTGACACAAGTCTGCGCTCTCACAGCCCCTCCAGGGACTTCAGTGGCGATCTCACAGGGACATTCACTCATCTCAGGCCATAACAAGTGAAAGAGGGGCTCAGAGTCAGAGTTAAGTGTCCTGTATTCCTGGCTCTTAGATGTTTTGCAAACACAAAGGAACAGAGTAGACCTCTGCATCCCAGGTGGCATGCTGGGGGAAGGAGAGCCTCAAGGATGGTGCTGCAGGCCCTTCTCCAGACAACCCACTTCCATGGTCACCCCAGGGGACTCCAGGAAGAGGAGGCAGAGGCCAGCTCTGTCTGCAAGGCCCTGTCTGAGAATCGATCCGGTCGTAATTGGGACTTGGAAGAGGTTTAATATTTAACAGGATTAAATATTTAAACAGCCGAGTTGACGGGGATCTTGAGAGTAGGGCAGGGAGCCAGCGGGGACTTGTCCAGAGACAAGAAGAAGGCTCTAGCCCTCACCCTGCAAAAAGGGAGGGGTCAGATGCCCCCACCCAGAGGCTGCAGCTGCCCAGGATACAGTGAGAACAGAGGATGACTCCATCTTTAATCCAGGTTCACAGTAGGTTCTCAGGGGTCCTATTTGGATCCAGTAAATCCTTGGATCTGGGAGCACCAGGATCCTTCCAGTCCCCTGTTCGCTGAGCTCTGACTGCAAACCAAACAGTTCTACAGGGTTTGGAGACATTGTCTCCTCCAAGAAGCCTGTTCAGACCAATCAGCTCCCTTCCTCCCCCCACTACACATACGTCCTTTGTCTTAGCTATCAAGTGCTGCTACAACAGAAGATAGCACAAGTGGGTGACTTTAACAAACAGGAATTTATTCTTTTTTTATAGTCAGCTGTTGTTAGGTGCCATCAAGGGCACTACAACTCATAACAACTCTGAACAATAGATTTCATAGTCAAGGAGACTGGAAGTCCAAATGCAGAATGCTGGCTTTAGGAGAAGGCTTTCTCTGTTTCTCTGGATTCTAGAATTTTCCCAGCACAGGGACCGGGGTCCCTGGGTCTTCTTTCTGGGACCTCCTTCTCAGCTTGCTTCCCTGTACTCCTGTCTCTTGTGAGACAAAAGGCGATGTAGACGGCACCCCAGAGACACTCTCCAGACATCTGATCAGGGCTGTGACCTGAGTAGGGGTGCTGCATCCACCCTAATCCCTTTACAGTTGATTGGCTGATCACATCTCAGATCCCATCAGTGTGAAATGATTACAACGTTATATAACTGTCTCTAATCCTGCTTGCTCGGCATCACCAAGGTCAGGATTACAACGCACAGGATAATCATATAAAACTGAGAATCAGGTCACGGCCAAGCCAACACATATTTGGGGGAGAATATAATTCTATTCCTCAAACTTTGCTCTCCCAAAGCAGCTGCCACAGGTATCTGGGTGAGGCCAGTGTCTGCATGCAGTCGGTGCTCAATGCATACTGTTGAAGGTGGCTCCTGGCAGGCAGGACTGAATGTTTGCCCCAGAGGTCAGGCTCACAGAAGGGTAGGGGTGGCAGATGGGTTGGGGGACCAGGCATGAACTTGATCCTGGAGTGTCCTGTGGCAGTAATAAAGGACATTTCTCCTCAGATGGTTTGGAGGCCAGATTATGAATCCAGGGTTAGGGTTGATTGAGCTCCTGTAAGGTTTATGAGGAGGGTCCTTCCTCATCTATGCAGCTTCTAGTGGCCCCAGAAATAGTTGCACTGTTTCAATCTCTGCCTCCACCTTCACTGAGCCATCTTTCCTCTGGGCTGTGCCTTGTGTTCTCTTCTTTAAGGACACCAGTCCTTAAAGGTCAGTGTGACCTCCCGTGAACTTAGCCGGTCAGATCTGCTGAGACCCTATTCCAAACAAGGTCCCTCACCCTATGTCAGGACTGGGATAAATCCTTTTGGAGAGAGTCACAATTTAACTGTTAACTAAGTGTCACCTCCAGGTGATCAATTGCCTGAAGTTTTCACCTAGGCTCTGTGACCCCAGGAAGACCCCAGGCCCCACGGTGACAGGTCTCTGTCCCAAGACACTGATGTGCAGACAGCGACTGATCACATGATCTGATGTCCTCCTTGTCCCCAGCACTCTCTGGTGGCCATGCCAGTGGCTGCATCCCCCACGGGCTGACCATGGGCCTGTGGTTGTTCAGCTGCCTGCTTCCTTCCGCCCCAGGAGCAGCTTTCCGACCCCCCCACCCCAGTGTCGGTCAAATCTGGTCCTGTGGAATGTCAACACAGCCAGAGGAAGCGAGCTTTGTGGTCACTGATCTGACAACTTGCAGACCTAGGAAGGGACAAGGCAGAGACAGGCCCCACACTCCAGAGTTGGGATGGGAGGGGCAAGGTTATACCCTACATGAGGGGAGGGGATCCACACCCAGAAGGGGGACCATGCCCAAACACTGGACCCAGGACAGGGGGCCTGCGCGTACATCCCACATGAAAGATGGGGGCTGAGATCCACACCACAGAACTGACAGTCTGGGGACAGGCAGGGGAGACAGATGGCAAGCTTACCCCAGACCTGGTCTCATCTTAGCAGGACTTCCAGCACCTAGTGGACCGACTGGGCTCCAGGGCTCCACGCAGCCCAAGTTGGAGGTCCTCGCCTCTGAATGAGCTGGAAGATGTGAAGATTACTTGTCTCAGACATGAGAAACACAGTGCCATGGTCCTGGATCTATGTGCCCAGGACTCCACGCCACGCCCCCACGCATCTGCCACTGCTGTACCCCTTCAATCTCCCCCACTGCCTCTGCCCCATCACCCCTCTCCACTGTACCTCCAGGTCTCCTCCCCTTTCCTGTAACCCCTCTTCCTGCATCTCCCCCATTATCCCTTTATCTCTGCTCTGTCCCCCATCTTCCTTGCTGCCCCCTCTACCTATTATCCACTTGCCTGCCTGGACTCCACCCCCTCCTACTTCAAGTCCTGTGTTCCCCCCCTGCCACATGTCCCCCACTATGCCTCCCACCCTCTCCCCACGTCTCATTCAACTCACACCCATATCCGGCCCATCTTCTGCCCCCACTCCCGCCTGTCCCTCTCTCTCCATATACCCTCCCTCATGGCCACACCACGTGTCCACCCCTCGCACTCATACACCAGAGTGTCCCTTGCCCCTCCATGTCCCCTCACCCTACCCCTACTCCCGCGGACCCGCCCGCCCACATGCAGCTCTCCAGCCCCAAGGCCGGAAGAAACGATTCTTAATGAGCTGTTTGATCTCCAGACTGTTTGATCAGACTCAGGAAACTGCTCCCAGGATCACACAGGCAGCTCAGCACGTGGGGTTCCCACAGCCACCCTGCTCCAGACTGTTCCCCCCAACTCAGACTCCCAGAGAGGGCCTGGGGGAGGAGTCCCCAGGGTCCGATGGGGCTGCTCCTGCCAAGTCTCCCAGTGGCTCTGGGGCCAGGGCCGGGGATAGGGCGTGTTCTGGTGGACCTCAGGAAACCTCAGAACACTGGGCATGGGCATCGCTGCAGGGGCCCCTCGGCTACTGCAGGACGGACAGTGTTCATGACCATAAAGATTGTATCACTGTAGCCCAGATCCTTCAAGTGTGAGATAAGGTCAGACCAGGGCCTGAGAGCCCCTCTGTATCCAACCTACCTGGAATGAAAGGAGACCCCACTCAACAACACACATTGGCCCCTTCCAGAGTTGGGTCTGAATGCTCATCTGGGGACCCAGAAACCTGCAGAACTGTGTCCCCCAAAATGGTGTCAACTTGGCTGTGCCTATTTCCCAGTGTGTTGTAATTACCCTGTGTCTTGTAAATCTACATCCTAAAGAGAGGCAGGAGTGGAGGCAGTTCTGTTAATGAGGCAGGGTGCTATCTACAAGATTAAGTTGTATCTCCAGGCAATCTCTTTTGAGATGTACCAGAGATTAAACAAGTACACGGAGATCCAAAAAGGGCCTTGTGCCACCAAGGAAAGAGCCAGGCACACAGTGTAGTCTTGGATCCCTGTGCTGAGAGGACCTCCTAGATTTCGGGGGAGGCTGATGCCAAGACATGTGGAAGTATCCAAGGGAGCCAGATTCACAGATGCTAAAATGAGGCACGGACTTGCCCCAGAGCTGACACAGGGATAAAGCCTTTCCCTGGAGCTGATGCCCTGAGTTCAGACTTCTAGCCTCAGTTTTGGAAAAGTAAATTTCTATTTGTTAAAGTCACCCCCTTGTGCTATTTCTGTTGTACCAGTCCTACATAACAAAGATAGTTCTCAAGCTCAGCAAATTTCCCGAGTGGGACAGAATTGCTGACTGTAGAATTCCACAGGAGGTAAGAAGGCCAGTATCGCCAAACAAAATCCAGTCACATGTGAAACACCCTACAATAGCCCTATACAACAAGTGTTCAGAGCTTAAGTTATCAACCTTATAGCATCTACAAACGGATGGTTGTGAATGAAGACCTTCATTCAGCACCCTTTATCTCCTTCTGATCAGCAAACTGACCTGCTGGCCACACATTCTAGCAAGAAGGATTTCCCATTCATTCCTCCCACTAGCACAAACTCCTGGTCAGTCCTCAAAACCGCCACAAGATTGATTTTCTTATAGATTGAGCTTGGTTATACCATTTTACAATCCTACCAACAATGTATACGAGTTCTTATCTGCCATATCCTCTCCAACATTTGTTACTTGCTGTCCTGTTAAACTTTGCCACTGCTACTGGAGTCAGATAGTACCTCATTGTAGTTTTGATTTGCACCTCTCTTATTGCCAGTGATTTGGAGCATTTCTTCATGTGTCTGTTGGCCATTCGAATATCTGCCTCTGTGAAAATTCTTTCCATGTCTTTTGCCCATTTTGCAATAGGGTTATCAGTCTTTGAGGATCCAGCGGGCGAGGGGGAGGGTGGAAGCAGAAAAGATGAGACACTGGGTGAGTTAATCATAGGATGGCACAATTTGATGTGTGAGGGTGGTGAAGGAAATGAGAAAGAGCCCATGTGAAAAACAATGTTTCGAACATTGTAAATAAATGAGTATGTTAAAAATAAATAAATCACAATTTTAAAAAAAGTTGAGCTTATGATTTTTCTTCAATAAAAGATAAAAAAAACTGGGTACAAAATGAGACAGAATCTCCTCCCTGCCTCCCCCATGGGGGTGAGGAGCTGAGACTATGGAGACTGTCATCTTATTTGTCTTACCCAGTACATAAGATGAGCATAAGCTTATTTGTAATTCTCCTTAACAGTGAAAATTTTCACATATTTAACCACTTCAAAGACTGCATCTAAGGCAATATTAGCCCTGGGAGAAAGCTCAGAAGGCAGGCAGGAAAGTCTAGAAGGATGACATCATCTAGAAGTAGGAATCACAAGGAGGAAACAGGAAGAGTGCTGTTAAAATGCTGGGACTGTAATTGACGTTATAAAAGAAAATCTCTGTGAATGAATGGAAAACAGTTTGCTCTGTAATTTTTCACTCACAATACTATAAAAAGGGCTTTAAAAAAATAAATAAAAAGATTCTGTGTCTCGGGATGGCTGACATCTGTCTCTAGTACAATCCCACAGCATCTTCTTCCTACAGAATCAAAGCTTCTTTTCAAATTGCTGATCCTGAAAGGAACCAAGAACCTCCATAAAAAATGTGGAAAGCACAGGCTGCCGTGTGCTTTCTCACTCATCTGGAGCGTGGTTTCATGGGTTTCTCACCACATCAAGATGTAAGACCATTTGCTTCAGATGTTGTTGTTGTTGTTATGTGCTGTCGAGTCGTTTTCGACTCATAGCGACCCTATGCACAACAGCCCTAAACCCTGCTCTATCCTGCGCCAACCGCACCGCCTCTGACACACCCATTCCGATTACCCCAGTCATCGAATCAATCCATCTCATAGAGGGTCTTCCCCTCCTGCACTGTCCCTCCACCCTCCCAAGCATGATGTCCCTCTCCAAGGACCTGTCCCTGCTGGCAACATGTCCAAAGTATGTCAGACGAAGCCCCAGAATCCTTGCCTCCAATGAGTAGCTTGGTTTAATCCTCTCCAAGATGAATCTGTTTGTTTTCCTGGCAGTCCATGGTACATTCAGTACTCTTCTCCAGCACCACAGCTCAAAAGCATCCACTCTCCTTCTGTCCTCCCTAGTCAGATAAGCAGGTAAATACGTTGATAAGGCTGTGTTCCCTTGCTGGCTGGGCACTCCATCGCCGCTCTTGATTTCATGATCTCATGAGTTGAGCCTGAGCTGCATCTCCACCCTCCTCATGAGAGGAGGCCAGGTGGGGTTTTATTACTTTGAAGGTCCCCAAGGATACCGCTATCCTGTTTACACTTCTGCTCTTTGAGAATCCTGGGATGACTGTGAACTTGGCATAGGCCGCTCAGCTTGTTTCCCAAGGACCTACAGACGCTGGCATGGCCTGCAGCCAACCGCTGCCCTCCCCTGCAGAGCCCTCCTTGTCTACTTGGATCCCTGGCTGGCCCAGAGTCTGGACTGGGGTGGTCTCTATGGAGGCCAACTCATGGACAACTTTTAGAGAAGATCTTGTGATACTGGCCTGAGGCAGTCTGCCTCATGCAAGAGATGGCCAGGCTAGGTGATCGGGGGGAGTGGCACACAGGATGTGGGCTCCCGGGCCGGGATCCTCTCAAGGAGTCATCCCTGTTCCTTTGACGTCAGGCTGGTGGTACCGTGTTTCCCAGGTCCCCATCACAGTTCTAGGCCCCTGAGGGCCACAGTGGCGTGACTAGGCAGCATGCAGAACTGGGCAGTCTTCTAGTGGGAGGGGGTTCCTGCTGCTGAGCCTACTGCCCACCAAGAGGCCTAGAGATACCCCAGATCCCCTGGATCCTCCAGACCTCCAGCATCCCGGATCACCAACAGTGTTCTAGAATCCCCCAAGGCCCAGGCTGCAGCCCAGACCTTTCTGTCCAAATCTGGGAAAGGGCAGCCTGCAGGACTCTGTACTTCATGTGAGGTGTGACTTGTCACAGAGAAGCGCTGGCTCACTGAATTGTCTGTCCAAACATGTCTGGGTCCAAACACTAGAGACAGGGCAGCCTCAAGCCTCTGTGTCCCCTTGAGTCCCCTCCACTTATCCCCCAGGTTGGGATGAGAGTGTGTCCTCCAACTATCACTTCCACTGGAACCTCAGGATGTGGCCTCATTTGCAAACTGGATCTCTACAAGTGTGATTTAATAAAGGAGCCGGAGATAAGGTGGTCCAGTCTACCTTAAACCCAAACCAATCCAAATCTACTTTGTTTAGGTCAATTCTTGCATAAAGGCACCAGGCAGGCCACTGTAGAACTGCCCCAGAGGGTTTCAGGGACTCTAACTTTTTATTGCCTCTTCTTTCTCCTGAGCTGGTCACAGGTGGATTAGAACTGCCAGCCTTTCTGTTAGCAATCTAAGTTTTTATACCACCAAGAGTCTTTTTGGTTTACCCAGAGAGCCTGCATCCAATGACAAGTGTCCTGACCAGAGACTCACAGAGAAAAGGGAGAAAAGGCCGTGCATAACCAGGACAGAGATTGGGATAATGTAATCACAAACCTACTAACCGCCTGGGGCCTCCTGGTATACGGGCAGCCAAGGATGGGACTTCCTCCAGAACTCTTGAGGAGCATGACCCTAACAGCTCAGGGGGGTTAGCTACTCGAACCCACGCTAAGGAGTGGCCCAGCCTTTGTCAGGCTGTGTGCCCTCTGCCTACTGGCCCCACTCATTCTTCAGGGCTCAACTTCATGTTCAGGGCTGAGAGTTGCTGTCAGCCAGGCCCTGGCAGGAATGAGGAAAACTGTCCCCAAGGCCACACAAGGACAGAAGAGGGTCCCCTCCAACTTCCTGCTACTTCTGAACTTGAACTCAGCACTGGGCTGGCAGGATTTGCTCTCAGCGGTTGCCCTCAGCCCCACGTCCAACACAGCAGGGTCCCTTGGCCAGCCTGATATGGGTGGGGTTCTTGGTCTGGAGAGACCCCTGTAGCCAGAACCCACAACAGCAAGGAAGTCCCCGAATGACTGTGTGTCCTAAATCCAAGCCTGTCCTCTGTTCTTGAGGAAATAAACGTTCCCAGTCAGTACCGTGATCTCAAGGAGGGAGGATGCTAGCTCTGAAGAAGGTAGGGGTTCCTCTGTCCTCAGAGCCCCAGCTGGGCAGACGCAGGACTGATTGTGAGCTGGGCTGCCACCCCTGATCAGCTCAGGTACAAGCTAGGTGAGGTCCACTGCAGGTGTGACCGTGGGGGCAGCCAGCTTGCCCCTGGAGTTGGGTTGTGAGTGCATGTCCCCCACCCTCTCATCAGATGACATCATCTTCTTTAATCAGGAACATCACACCCCCAAGTGAGCTGTGATCACAGCACGAGGCTCGAGGTTTGGAGCTCCGCAGGCCCGTCAGCCTTGGTCTATTAATGGCCTGGGCTTCTCAACCTTATCAAGGCTAGCTAATCTTGGACTCATCCCAAGTCTTTGTGACTCAGTTTCTTCCATTGAGAGATCATGAGAAAGCTCCATGGGGCTGCGGTGATTTGGGGGATGGGGTTCCCCATTTTCTCCAACCTTTTAGGTTCAGATCTCCTGGGCAATGAATGGAAACACCATTCCTAAACAGGCACACTCACCTCCTTCACCCACAACAGCAGGATAGGGTGGAAAGTGGGCTGCCTCGTGTCGAGGGGGCCAGGGTGGAGGCTCCAGGAGGTCCAGCAAGGACTGTGGGAGGACATTCCCCTCTCACTCGCCCGAGCAGGGGTGCTGAGGCTGTGTGGGCGCTCAGCATCCGTCACCAGGCAACCACAGCGCATCTCTGAGGGATGCGCCCCAGCTTTCAGCATCAATGCTCTGAGATGCTTGTGGCTATGGAGGTGGGGAGAGGAAGCCCTGTTGGAGAGGAGTCTTCCATCTTAGTGACCTCTACAGCCACCCACTCCCATCCCCCGAGTTCCACTTTCAGCACTGAGGCTGAAGCTGTAATGGGACCCCTTTCCTCTGTACCAAGAATAACAGGAGCGGGTGGCTGTGTCCCCTTCCTGAGGCCAGGACTAAAGATACAAAGCCCATAACTGAGAAGACAGAGCCAGAGACAGCTTCCTAATCTAAGTCCCGGCAGCTCTTGAACTTGAACTCAGAACTGGCCTGAGGTCCTGAGGTTGCTTTAAGCAGAGCTTCTCCAAGCTTCCTCGGGCCTTCCACTGTACAACACTCCCTTATACCAGAGTTCTGGGTCCATGGACAAGTAGAAGGAAGGAACCTGGACAGGGATACCAGGCTTGTTGGGTGGAAAGGAGCTTTTACACAGTGACAGGGTCACTCGTGGGGACCTTCTTAATGAAGATATTGGGGACATGATATCTTATGGACCATCCGTCCTCAACGAGCCACTTCTGTGGCCCACCTGTGGCCTTAGGGTGATATGGACCCTCAACAATCATCTCTGCCCTTGGGGTTTCACAGTAGTGGTGTATGGGAAACATCATCCCAGCTCCTCCTCCTAGGGTCGCCAGAGAGGCTGAAAATCAGAACACCCTGCAACTCTCACCATTGGTACTTCGAGAAGTGTGCAGGCAAGGCTCCCCAGGGCTTCCATGAATATGATGTCACAGCCTTCTCAGGGAGCCCTGAGCACCAGGCAACAGATGGACTCTGGAGACGGAAGCTGCAGTGGAGGCTTGGCACAAACTTATGCAAGGAAGAGGAAGGCAGGCGGTTGGACCTTTTCTTCTTAAAACCAACATCACCACTTCCAAAGTGCAGAATGTGCCTGGTATGAGTGAGTACAGAGCACCCACAGGGGCTACGCCCTTCATAACTAGGAGGGCCATGTAGAGGGGAGGTCCAGCCTCCACCCACTCTCTCTGCCTGCAGTCCCCTTCTCAGAGCACATGCTATTCAGCTGTTCCCCTCGCTGCCTGTGATCACTTCTAGGGAACACTGGCTACACTTCCTCCAAGACAGACTTGTGTGCTCTTTTGTCAGTCAGTGGGATTTTTACTACTCTTGGCCAACACCATAGTTCAAAAGCATCACTTCTCTCTCTTATATGTGTTTCTTATTCATTGTCCAATATGTGAAGCAATTATCAACATCAGGGACACCTCAGTCTTTAATCTCACATCCTTGTTCTTTAGCACTTTAATAAGATCCTTAACAGTTCTTGTTATTTTGTTGATTGTTGTCATGTCAAGCATGACTCATTGCAACCCTATGAACAAAAGCCCTGAAGCAAAAAAAAAAGCCCTGAAGCCTTTCGACAACTATCATTTCTCAAACGATCCTTGACAGTAGATCTGCCTAATACAACACATCTTTTGATTTATTACTACTGTTACTGGGCGGCTCCTTGGAGGCAACGATTCTGAGGCTCCGTCTAACATACTTTGGACATATTGTAAGGAGAGACCAGTCCTTGGAGAGGGATATCATGCTTGGCAGGGTGGAGGGACAGCGTAGGAGGAGTAGGCCCTCTATGAGGTGGATTGATTCAGTGACTGGAATAATCGGGATAGGAGTGTCAGAGACAGTGCGAATGGCACAGGACAGAGCAGAATTTAGGGCTGTAGTACATAGGGTCGCTATGAGTCACAAGTGACTCGATGGCACATAACAACAACTATTATCATTGGCTTTAATTGTGGAACCAAGCAAATCCTTTACTTCAATTTTGTCTCCCTTGGCACCAGCAGTCAGGAAATCAAAAGATGAATTGCACTGGGGAAATCTGTTGTCAGGGACCTCTCCAGAGTACTGAGAAGCAACAATGTCACTCTAGAGACTAAGGTGCACTTGATCCAGGCCATGGTCTTTGCAATTAATTGCTATGCATCAGAGAGCTGGATAGTGACTAAAGATGACAGAAGAAGAATTGATGCCTTTGAGTTGTGGTGCTGGAGAAGAACATGCCATGGACCGACAAGAAAACAAATACATTTGTCCTGGAGAGGGTGAAACTAAGTTTCTCCTTGGAGACTAGGATTTTGAAGCTCTTTTTCATATACTTTGGACAAGTGGCCAGGAGGGACTGATCCTTCGAGAAGGACATTATGCTTGGAAGGGTGGAGGGATGGTGCAGAAGAGGAAGACCCCAGATGAAATGTATTGACACAGTATCCAGGGCAATGGAAGTAGGTGTGTCAGAGTCAATGAGACTGCCTCAGGACAGGAGAGGCTTCAGAGCTGTTGTATATAGGGTAGCCACGAATAACAGGTGATTCAACGGCACATAACAACAACATAACGATGTTGCCTATCAGTGCAGTCTATCTTTATCCTGCAAAGTGGTTGGTGGATTCAAATTGGTGCTACCTTTGTGTTAGCAGCTCAATTCCCTACTAACTATTCCATCAACACCTTTCAGAGCAAGGGGACACTGCATGGTTTAAAATCAGGACGGGTGTACATCAGGGTTGTATCCCTTCTCTGTACCTTTTCAATCTGTATGCTGTGGAAATAATTCATGAAGCTGGAATCTATGAAGAGGAATGTGGCATTAGGGTCAAAGGAAGACTTATCAAGAACCTGGGTTATGCAGATGACACAATCTTGCTTGCTAAAAGTTGAAGAGGGCTTGAAATGCTTGCTGTAGAAGCAAGGACTACAGTGTTTTCAGAACCAAGAAAACAGAGATCCACACCACTGGGCCAGTAGACAACATCATGATAGATGGAGAAAGGATTGAAGTTGTCAGTATTTCATCTTGCTTGGATCAGCAATCAATACCCTTGGTACCAGCAGCCAGGAGACCAGGAGGCATATTGCATTGGGCAAGTCTGCTGTCAAGGACCATTCCAAAATACTTAAGAGCAAAGATGTGAGTTTGAAGACTAAAGTACACCTGGTTCAGGCCATGAATTTTTTAACCACTTGCTACAATATCTGAAAGCTGGACAATAAATAAGGATGATAGAAGAATTGATGCCTTTGGATTGTGGTATTGGAGAGGGGTACTGACTATCCCATGGACCTGCAGGAGGACAAACAGATAAGTCTTGGAGAAAGTGCAGCCAGGGTGCTCCTTAGAGGAAAAGATGGAGAAGCTTTATCTTTCATACTTCGGGCACATAGCTAGGTGAAGCTATTCCTTGGAGAGGGGCATCGTGTTTGGGAAGATGGAGGGACAGTTAAGGAGAGAAAGGTAGGTCGTCAGTGAGATGGACTGGTGGTGACTTCAGCAGTGGGCTCAGGGTGTTAGAGATGATGAGGATGGCACAGGATGGGGCAAGGTTCAGGCTGGCTGTTCACTGGGTTGCTATTGAGTCACACTTGACTCGACAACATCTAACAACAACCATCCTTCCACAGCCCAACTGGACAAGCAGCCTGTGTGGAGATCCTCACAGAGACTGACTGGGACTGATGCCTACAGTCCCTCATGCCTCTAGTCCTCATGGGAACCCTGGGACCCAGCCAAGCCCTTTTTGGGAATACATGTTCCAGATCTTGGCAATTGTGTCCTTCCAGAAATTTCTAGAATCTTTTGGAGTGGTCTGGGTGAGCTGGGAAAAGATGCTGGGGGCGGGTGTGAGGGCAGCCCGAAGTAGAGCTAATGAACCTTGCCGCTCTTCCTTGACCGAAGGGCAGTTACAGTGAACCTCATTACAGCCTCACACTCCATTAAGAGTTTAAAAATAGCAATTTATCACCAGGTTCAGGGGGCAAAGCTCAGAGCTGGAAATTGTGTGTTTAAAAATCAGTATTAAGTAGATAGTCCACCTATGACAGAGGGATAGGGTTGTAAACACCAGCACCGTTAGAAGGAAACTGTATCTCACAGAGAAATATATGTTCAAATCTTCTTAACCCCACTGTCTGCACTTCTGACTTGCTTAGAAGTAGGGCCTTTGCAGACGTGGCAAGTCAGGGTGACATAAGGTCACACTGAAGAAAGTTAATCATAGCCCACTGCAACTATGTTCTCATAAGAAGAGTGGTGAATAGATGGTGAAGGGGTGAAAGAAAAGGCAAGGTGCAATGGAGGAGACTTGGTGGGACAGGGTGCTTAGAGGCATTGATTAATAGTATGATATGGACTGTTAGGAGAACAAACAGGTTCGTCCTGGAGAGGGTAAAATCAGGCAGCTCCTTGGAGGCAAGGATTCTGAAGCTCCGTCTCACATACGGAGACACTGGGCCTGTTGCAAAGAGGGACAAGTCTTTGGAGAGGGTCATCATGCTTGAAAGGGTGGAGGGACAGTGCAAGAGAGGAAGACCCTGGTTGAGATGGATTGACTCAATGACTAGGATAATAGGGGTAGATGTGTCAAGACGATGAGGTTAGCTCAAGATAGAGCAGGGTTCAGAACTGTTGTACACAGGGTCTCTACAAGTCTCAAGCAACTTGACAGCACATAATAACAACTACAGTAAATCATTCACATTGCTGTTGTTATATGCCATCGAAATCCTTGCCTCCAAAGAGCAGCTTGGTTTTACCCTCTCCAAGGCTATTGATTATTCTCTTGAAAGTCCACAGTATATTCAGTACTCTTCTCCAGCATCACAACACAAAGGCATCAATACTTCTTCCGTCATTCTTAGTGTCTCTCCAGCTCTCCGATGCATAGCAAGTACTTGTGAAGACCACAGCCTGAAAATATTGTATATGAATGATTGTATAAAGCACACTGTACATAAAAGAGGTACAGTATATATGAGTGATTGTATGAAAGCCAATTTAAATAATAATAATAACAATGCAAAGAAGAGTGGCAGAGACCCAGAGTAAAGAAGGCATATAAGATGGAGGCAGAGATTGAGATGATGCAGCCACTAGCCAAAGGACGCCTGGGCCCCCAGAAAGTGGAGAAGACAATGAAGGACCCACCCTTACAATTTCTGGAGGACACACAACCCCACTGACACCTTTACTTTGGACTCCTAGCCTTCAGAACTGGAAGGAGGATAACTTTCCATTGATTTTTTTGTTGTTAAGTGCTATAAAATAGCTTTCAACCACAGGGCCCTTACATACCTGCATCGTGCTCTCCATCCCTGCTGGTGTAAGCTCACACTGCAGCCACTGGGCCAGTCCATCTCACTGTGCATCTTCCTCTTTGTCTCTGACCCTCTACTTTCCCAAGCACTTTACCTCTCTACACTGCTAAAACAGAAAGGCCACAGTGGATAGCTTGAACAACCAGAATTGTATTTTCTCACAGTTTGTTGGAGTTAGGTGCCATCGAGTCAAGCACCACTATAGTGAACCTCTGAACAGCCAATCTGAAACTTGCTTATCCTATTTCCGAGGAAGAGCCTCGTCTAGCGACGTGTTCTAAGTATGAAAGATGAAGCTTCATCATCCTTGTTTCGAAGGAACACGCTGGCTGCACCCTTTCCAGGACATATCTATTTGTTCTTTTGGTGGTCCATGGGATGGATATTCAGTACTCTTCTCCAGCACCACAACTCAAAGGCATCAATTCTTCTTCTGTCATCTTTAGTCACTGTCCAGCTCTCTGATGATTGAGAAGACCTGATCTGAATCAGGTGCACTTTAGTCTTCAGACTGACATCATTGCTCTTCAGTATTTTGGAGACTTTCTCACAGTTTAGGAAGCTGGAAATCCAAGTGCAGGGTGTCAGCTCTAGGAGAAATTCTTTGCTCCCTGTTGGTTCTGGAGGAAAGTTCTTGTTCCTTCAGCAACTGTAGGCCAGGTCCTTGGAGATGTCCACATGTCCCAGCCTTGGCAAGTGTCATAGACCTTCCTAGTGCAGGGACCTGGGTCCAAACAGATGCACTCCACTCCTGGCCATTCTTGCTTGGTGGTACAGCCCACTTTCCTTTCCTTTTATCTCTTGTTGGAGAAAATGTTTTACAGACCACACCCTAAAGAAGCTCCTCTTAGACTGGATCCTCAGGGCTGTGATGGGATTATGGAGCTCACCTTTAAAACTTTTTTATCATTTTTAAAATTTATTATTAATTTCAATGAAAATATACAGAGACTTTGGATTTCCATTCATTCATTGTTGCACTTTTCTCCCCTCCACCCCCCCAGTACACTACCCTCTTGGAAAAGTAAAACAAAAATTCTTTCATTGTTTTACAATCCCTCCCCCCAGGTCCACTCCACTATGCAGCCTTCACTCTGCACTCCCGTCATGACAAAAATACCTAATCACATATCCCTTTTAAACAGTTTTCTCCCTCATCTATTTCAATGCAGTATACATTATTGAACCCATCTTTCTCAGTCTCCCCCCAGTCCCGATATCAGTCCTGTTTTACAACAGTTGTCCTTTTGTGACTGAGATACTTCACTCAGCATAATGTCCTCCAGGGTCACCCATTTTGAATAATATTTCATGAGTTCCTTGTTTTTCAGTGCAATGTAGTATTCCATTGTGTGAATATACCACAGCTTCTCTATCCATTTGTTTGTTGATGTACACTTAGGTTGTGTCCAACTCCTTGCTATTGTGAACAAAGCCGTGATAAACATGGGTGTACATATATCTGCTTGGGTTGCAGTTATGGTCTCTTTGGGTTATATT
Organism: Elephantulus edwardii; assembly: GCF_000299155.1. Lineage (NCBI taxonomy): Eukaryota > Metazoa > Chordata > Mammalia > Macroscelidea > Macroscelididae > Elephantulus > Elephantulus edwardii. The sequence goes on from NW_006399959.1 coordinate 4,772,035, forward strand.
CCCAGTAGTGGAATTGCTGGGTCAAATAATATCTCTATTTGTAACTTTTTGAGAAAGCGCCACACCACCTTCCACAGTGTTACACCATTTTACACTCCCACCAACAGTGAATAAGGGTTCCAGTTTCTCCACAACCTCGCCAGCATTTGTTGCTTGCTAAATCTCTTACAAATAACTAGTGGGGGAAAAACAAACAAACAAACAAATAACTAGTGGGCACATTAGATTGTAGCTGCTACATTCTATCATTTCACACATGTATTCTGGGGGCAGGGGACACACACAATTAAAATCACAACAATATTTTTTCCAGGGATTCCCCCCCCTCCCATAATATGCCCAAAATATGCCAGACAAAGTCTCACTATCATTTCTTCTAAGGAATATTCAGACTGTTCTTCATCCAAGACAGATTTCGTCTTTCTTCTGCAGCTTGTGCTGTATTTAGTATTCTTGGCCAACTCCATAATTCAAAAGCATCGATTCTTCTTCGGTCTTCCTTGCTCTTTGTCCAGCTTTCGAATGTCTGTGAAGCAACTGAAAGCACCACGGCTTGGATCAGGCACACTTTAACCTTTAAGCCACCAGACTTGCTCTTTAGCACTTTAAAAAGGTCTTTGGCAGCAGATTTGCCCAAAGCTGTACATCGTTTTATTTCTTGACTGTTTCTCCCATGGGTGCTTGTTGTGAATCCAAGGGAAATGGAATCCTTGACCGTTTCAACCTTTTCTGTTTATCGTGATGCTGTTTATAGATGCAGGTTTTTGTGTTTTTGATGTTGAGGTATAATCTGTGCTCCTCATCAGTTGTTGTTGTGTCCAGTCAGAACCAACTCACATCTGATCCTCCAGCGGGTTTTTAGAGGCAGTAAATAACAAGAAAGGAGACAGCCCATCCTCCTCCTGCAGAGCAGCTGGTGGATTTGAACCCTGTGCCTTTGGTATCACAGCACAGCTTCTTCTCACTACCACCAGAGCTCCCTCTTCATCAGTAAGTACTTCAAAATTCCTGAAGGTTGCGCCATCTGTATAGGTTTTTGATTGAGTCTTTCAATGATCCTGATGCCACATTCTTCTTCACAAAGTCCAGCTCTTTGAATGGTTTGCTCAGTGTACAGACTGAAGAGGAACGGTGAAAGGATGCAACCTTGGAACACACCTTTCCTGACGTGAAGCCTAGCACACGTTCTTGTTCTACTCGAACCATTTCCTCTTGGCTACATACAGTTCTGTATGAGCACAATTCAGTGTTCTGGAATTCCCACTATTCATATGCTACCTATAATTTTCTATGCTCTATAAAATGGAATGCCACTGCATAATCACTAGAACACACGTAAACATCTTTCAGTTACTCACCACTTTTAGCCAACGTCCATCTGACACCAGTATCCTTTGTTCTACATCCTCTTCGGAATTTGGCTGGAATATTTTTTTTCTCTTTCCTTGCTGTGTACCATCTAATCTGATCCGACTGGCACAGGAGGAGATTGCCCCTCCTTCTCCAGCGGAGTATCTGATGGATTTGAACCGCTCACCTTTGGGATTGCAGAGTAGCTTCATGCCACTAGGCCAGGCCACCAGAGCTCCCTGTAGGCTGGAATTTCTCGCTCCCGGCTGGAGAAGCCACCGCCATTGAGTTGTCATGCTGATCCTATGTGCACCAGGACAGCGCTGTGCTCTACAGGTTGTCAGAGGCAGACAGCTTCCAGACCTTTCTTCCGAGACACCTCTAGGTGACTTGAACTTTCGTCCTTTCAGCTAAGCCCATTCTCTGTTTGCAGTGACTGGGTTAATCTCCTATAAACCAAAAGTCACCTGCCCTTGACTCACAATGACCCTGGAGGAGAGGAAGAACCTGCCCACGGGGTTTCCAGGCTAACTTCATGGGAGCAGAGCAACTGCACCAGTCTTTAGGTTAAAAGCTCATTGATTAACCCACCACCAGGATGCTTGCTTTTTTTTTACTTTTTTAAAAAACTAATTTTAATGAAAGTTTACAGAGACTTACAGTTTCCATTCATTCATTGTTGCACTTTTCTCCCTGCACACCCTCTCCCCTCCAATTAGCTCTTTTCTTTGAAAAGTAAAAGAAAAATTATTTGTTATACAACTCCTCTCCTCAAGTCCACTCCACTGTGCAGCCTTCATTCTGGACTCCTATCATGAAAAATAATACCTAATCACATACCCCTTTTAAACAGTTCCCTCCCTGATCTGTTTCAATGCAGTATACTTTATTTATTCCATCTTTCTCAGTCTCCCCCCAACCACGATGTCCATCCCGTTTTACAACAGTTGCCTTATGCAATATTTGTCCTTTTGTGACTGAGATATTGAACTCAGCATGATGTCCTCCAGAGTCACCCATTTTGAATAATATTGCATGAGTTACTTGTTTTTCAATGCAGCATAGTATTCCATTGTGTGAATACACCACAGCTTCTCTATCCATTCGTTTGTTGATGGGCACTTAGGTTGTTTCCAACTCCTTGCTATTGTGAACAAAGCCGCGGTAAACATGAGTGTCAGAATGCCTTTTAAGCTACCCATTTGGTGGTAATTGGCTAATGTAGTTATAGGATACCAGAAGAGTGTTCCCCATAACTTCCCTAAGTATATGCACAGCACCTCCCTTTAATCCTTCACCTTCTACACAGGCCTGACACCTCAGGGTGCCAGGGAATCCCAGGGAGGCTTGCTTTTGTAAGCATAGAATTTTAAGTGTCAGGCTACTAACTGAAAGATCATCTGTTCAAACTCACCAGCCACCGCTCTGTGGGTGATAGATGAGCAGTGTACTCCTGTAAAGACTTACAGCCTTGGAAGCACGGTGCAGGGTCTCTGTGAGTCAGAAGTCACTCCACAGCAGGGGAGTGGGTTCTGTTTTAGTGAAGCTCAAAGCTCACACTCTGGCCCTCCAGCTTCCAGGCTCTGTGTGTGTGTGTGTGTGTGTGTGTGTGTAGGTGCTTGTGCCTGTATGTATATATATGTGTTGAGGGTGTACCTTGGTGTATCTATGTGCTTACTGGGATCTGTGTGTCTTGTATATGTGTTGAGATGCGTGTGTTATGAATGTGTTGGGATCTGTGTACTGTGTGTGTTGGGTCATATAAGTATGTGTTGGAGGGTGTAGGGGATGTGTGTTGGGGAGTGTGTACTTACTTAGGTATGTGGAAGTGTGTTAGGGTGTGTAGATGTGTCAGGATGTGTGATGTGTGTTTGTGTGTATATGTTTGAGTATGTGCAAGCTTGATGGGATGTATGTGTTGGGGTGCAAGTGTGCTGGAACATGTGTGTGCTGTGTGTAGAGAAGCGTGCTGTGTGTGTGTCGAGGGGTACAGCTATAACATGTTCATGAACGGGCAATCGAGGAGCTTCTTGGATTTATAAGGACATTAAATGCAGACCCAGAAGAGGGGTGGGCTCTAAGCAGGGCTGGGTGGGGCTCTGAGGGGCTGTGGGGAGGACATGGGTCCCCGGTACTCAGGCCTACACCCCTACTCTGGGCTCAGCAGTGTCTGGGGAGGTGACCAGCTTGGCTTCTGCATCCTACTCCCCTTTCGGAGGACCCTGTCGTCATGGAGACGGACCACACTGAACCACAGCCATCTGGGTCCCTCTCAGGCCAGGACCTGGCGTAGGTGGAGCTGGACAGCCGCTCTTCCTGGATCTGTCAGCCACACTTTCAGATCCCGCAGTCCTGTCCACCGCTGGACCCCCACCTTCAACAATGGTCACTGCCGCTGTGACCAGCAGTTCCCAGACCTGGCCTCGACCTACGTCTCCTCTGATCGCACCCACAACACTCTTTCTCCTCTGAGAACAGTGTGTAGGGCTGTCCTGTCTCAGATATTCCCTCTTCCTCTCCCACCAGATAACAGGCCCCTCTTTTCTGGTTATTTCTCCCCATTCCGCCCTTCTCCTGGCTAAGCCACATGCTTCTTAAGACATGGGGACCCAAAAAAACTTACAGCATGGTCCCTCACCCCTCTAACTTGAGACTCTCCAAGCTAACCTCCAGTAGCACCATATACACCCACTCAGACCAAACCCACTGCCACGGAGTCTGTTCCACCCCTCATAGGCCCCACAAGTCAGAGAACTGCCCCACAAGGGCCCCCAGACTGTGAATCTTTACAGAGGAGGACACCGGCCCCATGTTTCTCCTGACGAGCAGCTGGTGGATTCAAACCACCGATCTGGTTAGCAGTCAAATGCCTTACCCACTGGGCCACCCAGCAGGGCTCCAGATAACACTCATAGCCATCTTTAACCTGGACAGGCTTTGCTTTAAGTGGAAAGAGGGCAGGAAAATGATGAGATATTTGTAAATATTTCTGGTCTGTGATGTTGTTGTTGCTATGTGCCATCGAGTTGCTTGTGACTCATAGCAACCCTATGTACAACAGCCCTAAACTCTGCTCTGTCCTGTGCCAATCACACTGTCTCTGACACTCCTATCCCGATTACTCCAGTCACTGAATCAATCCACCTCATAGAGGGTCTTCCCCTCCTGCATTGTGCCTTCACCCTACCAAGCATGATGTCCCTCTCCAAGGACCGGTCCCTCCTTACAACATGTCCAAAGTATGTCAGATAAAGCCTCAGAATCATCAAGGACTGCAGCCTTCAATATGGATTGAGGCTCAACCATAAAGAAGACAAAGATTCTCACCACTGGACCGATTGACAGCATCAGGATTGATGGTGAAGAGATTGAGATTGTTCACAACTTTAGTTTGCTTGGCTCCACAATCAACACTATTGGCGGCAGCAGTCAGGAAATGAAAATATGTATTACATTGGGAAAGTCTGTTGTTAGGAACTTCTCCAAAGTTCTGAAGGGCAATGGAGTCTCTCTGGAGACCATGGTGTGCTTGATACAGGCCATGGTCTTTGCAATCACTTGTTATGCATCAGAGAGTTGGACAATGACCAAGGAGGATAGAAGGAGAATTGGTGCCTTTGAGCTGTTGGTGCTGGAGAAGAGTATTGAATGTACCATGGACTGCTAAGAAAACAAACAGGTTCATCTTGGAGAGGGTTAAACTGGGCTGCTCCTTGGAGACAAGGAAAACTGTCTGGTGGAGCAGTGTTTAAAGCACTCAATTGCTAACTGAAAGGTCAGCCATGGAATCCATCAGCCATTTCACGACAGAACAGCAAAACAGTCTGCTCCTACCAATCTACAGGCATGGAAACCCTTGGGAGCAGTTGTACTGGGCTCCACAGGGTTACAGTGAGTAAGAATTGACTCCAAGGCTGTGGGTTTAGTGGGAGACAAAGTCCCCTTTTACTGCCAACCAGGCAGCACCCCCTCTTCTGCCTGAGAACTTTGCTCCCTGGGCAGCGGATGATGTCCTGGGCCCTGGGCCGGATCATCCTTTTACAGAAACAGAGCTACCCCAGCCCTGTCATGCTCACTGCCTCACCACTCCAGGGCAGTGTCCCCTCTGGCATTGTCCCTGCACCCTCGGCACCCCTCTTGGACTCTGGTCGTGGACAGAGTGTCACCCAGGGGAAGGACACTAGCCCAGTGCAGCCCTCAGTGGAGACCACTGAGGCCCTCAGGCCTCTCAGGCCCCTCTGTGTCCAGCCGGAGTCTCAGTGGAGGCTCAGGAAGGCAGCAGGGGTTCAGGATGAAGAGAGGAGGTCCTGGTGACACACTGCGAGAAGTGGACACAGGCTAAGGGTGCGACAGAGACCCACACGCACGCTGCCAGGGAAGCCCCCCACCAGTGGGTGGGTGAGACTTTACTGTAAATCTGGGACAGCAGTGTTTGCTGTTGGCTCCCAGCACGCCCCCCTTTCCTCCCCTTCTGAGGAAGAGGCGCTCAGAGCTCCGAAGTGCATTAGGAGGGGGCGGGGCCAGCACTCGCGGTTCTGGGGGCAGACTCGGTCGATTCTCTTCCATCATCTATTTAGAGTCCTCCAGGGGGACCTCGGCAGGATAGGTCTGCTAATGGGGCGCCAGGCGGGGGCGGGCAGCTCCCTCGGAAACACCCCCCCACCTGACTGGCCTCCCTCCCCAGATGGGAGGAGGATGCTGACTGGGAGGTGCTGAGCATGTGCTGCACCTGTGGTCAAAGAAGCCCCAATTCCAGGACCCACTGTCCTTCCCAATAGCAGCCGAAGGCTGGACACTGGCCATGCTAGTGGCCAGTAGCTGTGTCCTCTCCTCTCATCCTGATGACCAACACACTCCAGACGTGGGGTCAAGGGATCCAGGGACCCCTTATCCACAGGGTCCCCCTCCAGTTGTGGGGACTGGCTGGAATGCTGTTCTTGGGGATTAGGGTAGCACGGGGCACTCCATCAGGGCTGGGAAGCAAGCCTCAGACGCCAAAGGATTCCAGACACAAGGGTGTCCATGAGGTGACGCTGTAAGCTGTGATGAGGATGCTGGACTAGAGACTTGGGGTGACCCCAGACATTGAGACACTCAACTGGGCATCATGTACCCTGAGACCCCTCACCAGAGCCTCCTGAGACTTCCAATCTTTATATGACCCTCAGCTCCGGGATGTCCCAACTTCCCAACTGTCACATCCAATGCCGAGGACTTGACACTAGAAGGCAATGACTGGGCCTCTCGCTGTTGTGTTTCTTTAGGGCTGCTGTCACAGAGATACCACAGTGAGTGGCTTTCACAAACAGACATTTATTCTCTCACAGATTAGGAGGCTAAAAGGGTGCCAGCTGTAGGGGAAGGCCCTCTCTGTGTGTCAGTTTTAAAGGCAGGTTCTTTTTCTCCGCAGTGTCTCTAGGCTGGTGGAGCTCTCCTTGTGTGCTTGCCTTCCCAGTGTCAACCTCCACAGGGGCCTAAGTCCAAAAGGATGCACGCCCATCTAGGATTCTTTCTTTTTTTAAAAAAAAAATTATTTTATTATTTTATTATTTTTTTTATTTTATTGTTTTTGTGTGAGTCAGATCTGACTGGTACAGGAGGAGATTGTCCCTCCTTACCCGGCAGAGCATCTGGTGGATTCTTTTTTAAGTAAGTCTCCCCACCACCCACTCCTCTTGCTTGGTTTTCTCTCCTTTCATCTCTTGTGAGATTAAAGGTGTTACCAGCCACACCCCAGGAACGCTCCTTTCATCCACTCAGGGCAGTGGCCTAATTAAGGGTGTTGTATTCTACTTTCCTCTCCTTACTGATGGGCTGGTCACAACATGAAGAATGTCATCACATCACTGTCTCTTCTCCCACATCATTGCCATCAGAGCTCAAGATTGACTAGACAATTAAAATAATGATATCACCCTGGGTATCACATCCCAGACAAGCTGGCACATATTTTGAGGGGGACACAATTTCATACATGACAGCACCTTCAAAGCCTCCCTGGGCTCTTGTGAGCCATCCTTCCCTCACCTTCCTTCCTGTTCAGGGGTGAGAGGGTCCACCCAGGGTGGGTCATTTGCCTGATGTGGCAGCAGCGAAATTTACCCCTGATGGATGGATAGAGAAGAGATTGAAATGGCTAACAATTTCAGCTTGCTCTGCTCCAAAATCAATGCTCTTGGCACTAGCAGTCAGGAACTTAAAAGACAAATAGCACTGGGGAAGTCTACAGTCAGGGACCTCTCCAAAGTGCTAAAGAGCAATGATTTCAGTCTAGAGACTAAGGTACACCTGACCCAGGCCATGATCTTCGTAATTACTTGCTATGCATCAGAAAGCTGGACAATGACTAAGGATGACAAAAGAAGAATTGATGACATTTAATTGTGGTGCTTGAGAAGAGTATTGAATATACCATGGACTGCCAGGAGAACACATAAGTCTGTCTTGAGAGAGTGAAAACAAGTTTTTCCTTGGAGGCTAAGATTTTGAAGCTCCATCTCACATTCTTTTGGCACATGTCCAGGAGGGACCAGTCCTTGAAGAAGGACATCATACTTGAAAGGGTTGAGGGACAGTGCAGGAAAAGAAGACCCCAGATGGATGGATTGATCCGGTAATGGGGTAATGGGATTAAGTATGTCAGAGTCAATGAGACTGACTCAGGATAGGGCAGGGCTCACATAGGGTCACAATGAGTTGTGGGTGACTCGATAGCACATAACCACAACAGTAGCTGGATTGGAATAAATGGCATGAGGGATGGAAGTTAGGAGGTGCATGGTCCCTCTGAGGATGTGACATTCTCAATGGGGACCATCTGAGACTAAACCATACCAGGCAGGAGTCTAATTTTCTTTTCCTGTGAGTCTAGGGGCCACCTCTCCAAGCCTGGTCTCCTGCCCTCCCCACCAAGATTAGGGATCAGTAGCCACAGGAGTGTGACAGCAAAGTCCACACTAACACTCTTACTCTTGTTGGTCCCACGTGGGGCTGGGATGGCTGTCACAATCACCCTGGGACCTTTCTGCTTGGGAGTAATTTTGCTTGTCCTCAATAATAATTTGTGTACTCGTGGTCAAAGGAGATCTCATGAGTGGCCTAGTGGATCAGGAGTTGCATTGCTAACCCAAAGGTCGGCAGTTTGAATTCACCAACTGCTCCAGGGCAGAAAGATGGACGATCTCCTCTAGTACAATTTTTAGCCTCTGAAAACCTGCTATAGGATCAGATATGAGTTGGTTCCAACTCAACTGCAATGGAGGGGGCCTTTTGTCCGTTGTGGTATTATTTATAATAACAAAGAGATGGAAACAACCCAAGTGCCCATCAACAGATGGCACCTGCATGCATTGGAGAGCTCTGCAACACTGAAGAACAATGCAAAATCCTCAAAACACTGCAGAACGTGGATTAATCTGGAGGACATTGTGCTGAGCAAAATGTCGGCACAAAAGGACAAATGTCATATGAGTCCACTATTAGAAAAGGCTACAAAGATGTTGACACATAGAGAAACATGGTCTGATGGTTACCAGAGATGAGAGGGGAGGGAGATGGAAGGAAAAGAGGAACAACAGTATTCTTTTTCATTGCCAAAGAGCTCTGGTGATGCAGTGGTCAGCTGTTCGAGCCCACCAGCTATTCTTCGGGAGGAAGATGAGGTGGTTAGCTTCCATAAAGATTTACAGCTTTGGAAACCCTGTGGGGCAGCCTCTCTGTCCTGCAGGGTCACTGGGAGTCAGTCAAGTCCGCTCAGAGGGTTTGGGTTTGGTCACCAAGGGAAATACTTTGTCCCAGATCAGATGTTCCCAGTCTGATCTAGACTTGAGAGGTTTTATCCCCAGTTGGCACCCCAGTAGACCTATGGAGGTCTAAACTCGGGGGTGAGGGGTGCAGAGATGGACAGACCTCTCCACACAAGGTCAGAAGGTCTTTGGAGACCTCAGGATGCCCTGCTGGGGGTGCTACCACCCCACTTTAGTCCCTGATGGCCTCACTGTCTCTGAGGACCTCCTGTCTCCAGCCTCTGTCCTGTGTCCTGCAGCTTCCCGAGTCCAGGACGAGACTAGCAGGGCTGCTAAGGCTGACACTCCTCCCCGCAAGCCCACGTCCACTGAACCCTGCTGTGTCACAGGGCTGACACCACCCATCCAGCCTGGGGGTGCTTCTGTCTATGCCCTTAGCCCAAGGAGCCACTGTGGCTGAACCTTTAATGACCTGGCTCAGAGGTGGGGTCTGCCTTTGTCCTTGAAGGTTCTTCCAGATGCACCTGTCCAGGGGGACCTAGGAACCAGGAGTGGACAAGGTGGGTCACCAGAAGGGAAGATGACCCCTGATTTTGCCTGAGGTCTCCTCCAGGTCACCCTTGTACTGTCCCAGCCACCAAGTGCTGCACAAGGTCCATACAGAAGGAAGGGCAAAGATGAACTCCATCCCCACCTCCCTGCTCTCCTGCCTCAGTTTCCTCAGTTGAAGGGTGGTGACGGTAGTCATGCAGAGTCACCCCATGAGGGGTAGGGAGGCCCAGGGAAAGATGAGGTCACACCTGAGCCCCAGAACAGAGACATGATGAAGGTTTTGAGGAATGTTAGGCAAGGCTGGAGGCCTGGGGGCAGATGTGGGGGAGCCATCACCTATGGGGACTACCCTCGCCCCAGCATTAAGCAGCTGTTTATCTCCCTAAGTGGGAGTGAGGGGAGGGGGAACAGAGGTGGGGGCCCTGTGTCACCCCACCCCCAGCACTTAGCAGCTGTTTGGCTCCAATGCTGGAGTCCTAAGTGCCCAGTTCCCAAAGAACCCTGGCCACCAGCCGCTGAGTGCTGGGCGGGGCTTCCCTCAGCTGGGGAGCTGCATTTTCTTAGTGGGCTGGGGGGCCAGTGGGGCTTCAGTTCTCTGGAGCACGGTCTTTCCTTTTTCACTGGTTAGATACGGAAAACCTCTTACCCCTTTCTAGCAAATGTGAGGTGGTTCCCCAGAGCAGGGGCTCCCCTTGGTCTGGGACAGGTGACCACACTTCCCTTCATGGGCACTCTGGTCTCTGCAGAGTGTTGGGCATCACCCCTGGTGCCCATCCACTCTATGCTGAGAATATCCCCCCTCACCACTCCCAAATGTCCCCAGATGCCCGTAGTGCCTCAGAGGGCACAGGTGCCCCATGTAACATCTCCCACAGCAGGGAGAGCAATGAGGTGGATGTTGGTTTCACGACATTTGAGGTCAACTGAAGAAAAAAATGACCCTGGGTCTGGAATCTGGGAAGCCCCAGTCACTCTAGGGTGGCTGATGAAACCCACACTTCCTCATTCCTTGTCCTGAGTGGGTCCCAGAGGTCAGAAACAGAGGACAGGACTCATAGCCAGGCCCTGGGCTGGTGCATCCACTCCGCAGCCTAGGACACTCTTGATCCGAAGCTGGAGCGGGGGAATTTTCCAGAAGTCACATGGCTATCACAGGCCTGGCTGCGAGGGAGGGGCTGTCCCTGAGGAGCTAAGAGGCAGCACAGGGAGGTGCAAGTGTAGAGAAAAGGAGAGAGACAGTGGCCTTGCTGTCCTCCAAACGACCCTGGCCGCACACCCTCATCGGCCATTGAGAGAGGCATCTCTCACCATCAGAGGTGGCTGAGCTCTCGGGGCTCCCCTGCCCCCTCTCTATTGCAGCTCAAGGTCTCCAGGACTCAGGGAACAGAGGCTTCTGGGTAGTGTGTTGCCAGCTGGTTTGACATGATGGACCAAATTTCCACAAGTGGCAATGGAAAAGGACCACTTAGTGCGATGGGGCTGTGCTGAGGCTGACCGATCTCTGGAGTGGGGACGATACTGCAGTTACCTCCCTTGTTTAGCCTTGAAGCAACCCCCATTGGAAAGTGCAGCACCCTAGCTTCCCCGTGGGGGGGTACATGTCCCCGCTATGGTCTCTGCGCATCCACCTCCGCGTGGTGTGAGCATGTAGCCAGGAGCAGGCTTCCTCCCAGGTCACCTCCAACAGACAGCGCCCTTCTCAAGTCACGCCCATTGGTCCATAAGTCTCAGGACACACCCATCTGGTATGTCTTTCCTTTGGGGGCACGCCCACCTCAGGGCCACGCCTCTCCTGTTCCTCCAGCTGTGCTCTGTGGGTCAGCACCTCAGTCTCTGTCAGCAGGTTCAGTGTGGCCAGGACAGGAATGAAATTGGGACCAAAGCAGGGTCCCCCAGAGCCCTGCCTGCCTCCTAGCCCAGGCCTCATGTGTTAAGCACAGACTGATAGTCTCAAAGTCTAGGAGTGCTGCAGGCCTATCTTGCCTGGATCCTGGGGGAAACCCATTAAAAGGGAAAATGAGCATCAAAAAAGGGATGGGCCTGTGAGTTGCTTGGATGACAATTAGAGTCTCCAAGCCTGGACTGTGGAGCAGAGGAAGGTGGGGGCCCAGCCTTGGAGGAAGCTGTCAGGTCCAGGGAAGATGGGGCTGGGGTCCACCTTCATAATGGCAGAGATGCTGATGGTGGGCCTTGGAGTGTAATTGGTTGAGGCAGGATGGAGCAGGATAGCTCAATGAGATGCCACAGCCGGCCTGCCCCTGGTGGAGCCCACTTGCTCAGGAAAGCCCAGTGTCCTTCATGATGGTACCCAGTCAAGTGCCCACTCCACTGCCACTGACATCATGCTAGATGGTGTAGTGTCCATCCAGAAAGGGCCTGAGCTCAGCTCTCAAATTCCAGGTTATATCGACTTGGGTTCGCTGTCCAATGAGCCTGGTGACCTCTGTCCACCTCAGGACTCCAAGGCCTCCTGTGTCTTGCTGGGTGGCCCTTCCAACCAGGTGAGAGCAGTGCCAGTGGTCTTAAAGCGGCTGCAGGTAAGTGACACTGTCTCTCCTCCTCAGCCTTGGACCAGCTGGATTCTTCTCTGACAGGCGTGACTCACACCCTTCACTCCTCATTCATGAAGCTTCTTTGGAGCTGGTAAAGGGCTCCGTCAGCCTCTCTTACCCCAGTTTATGATGAACCACTGGTGAGCACCACACTTAACCCAAATACCTGTCCAGCCCTGGGGCCTGCACTGGACCAGCCTGCAACTGCCGGGGCCGCCAGAGCAAACCTCTACTGAAGGAGCTTCATGGCACAGTAATTAAGGGATGGGCTGCCACCTGAAACATGCCACCAGTCACTGCTGAGAGAGAGAGAGAGACAGAGACAGAGAAAAAGAAGAGAAGGGAAGGGAAGGGAAGGGAAGGGAAGGGAAGGGGAGGGGAGGGGAGGGGAGGGGGGAAAGAGAAGGAGTTGGTGGTCTGCTTCCAGAAAGATTTACAGCCTTGGAAACCCTATGGGACAGTTCTGCTTTGACTTGTAAGATCACTATGAGTTGGGACCACAGGTGAACGTGGCTACAGATGTGGGACATGAAGATCTAGAAAAAAGGGAGGGGCCTGGGACTGTGGGATCACTCCTTCCACCCCAGCTGGTATTGTGGGCAAGCCTCACTTTGTCCATCTGTAAAATGGGTTATTGGGAGATGCATGAAAACCACCCAGCTTTTAGAGGCTCCGAGTGCTGTGTGCATCAGGCCAGCACTGAAAAGGATGATTCACATCTCTGTGGGGATGTCCCCAGACTCATGATTGGGAAGGGGGCCAGCTGAGAAGTAGAGACTGTGAATGAGCCACCCAGAAACACCAGTTCTCACTTCCCTGTGTCATATGACCTTGCCTGACCTCCATACTGCTGTGGGTGAAGGCAGGGAGAAGAGGGATGTGATCTTTGCCTGCCCACCTGCCCTTGGCCTCAGGTGCCATGCCAGCTCATCCCAGTCCCCAGCTTGGTTCAGGCAGCCTCCTGATAAACTCTGCCTTTCATTTTCTTCTCTGGGAAATTTACAGGCGTTTGGAGATAAAGCTGAGCTGATAAGTTGGGACTTAGTGGCTCTCCCAGGAACTCTTCTGAAGGAGAGGGATGCTTTCAGCTGGCAGCTGGGTTAAGGTGCCTCCTGACTCCCCCATGAGAGGCTGCCTCAGGGCAGGGTAGCAGGAACCAGCCTTCCCTGGCTTCCCAAGGTGACTGGTGTGAGGAGCCTGGACCCCTGTGACCAGTGCAGGGGCCTCTGTATGCATGGGGGCTCAGGGCCCCCTAGAGGCTGGGACACCTACCTAAGGTCACAGGTCTTGTCCTTGCCTCTTTTAGCTACTCTGCAGTGGATCCCATGTAATGCACACCCCACCTTCTGTGTGTCCCCCAGAGGAGGCATCTAGCTCCCCACTTCAGTGATGAAGGAAGGGTGAAGGGTGCCCTGGAGAGGCCCTCAAGCCCTGGGGGACAGCAGGAGCCCTCTGGCCTCCTGTGAGTCTGTATCAGTCTCTTCAACTCTGGCGTCTGGAAAGGGCATTATTTTTAAATCTGGCTTGAAATTCCTGCCATGAGCAGGCTCTTAAAATCACCCGTGGGAGGCAGGGCTGTGGTGGCACTGGTCCCCATCCACCCCCACCCGTCCCAGCCCAGAGGGGTCTGGAGTGGAAGCACGGAGCTGCCACCCATGAGGAGGGGGCGGGCTAATGGATCCTGAACAGGGGCTGCCTCGGCCCCCAGGCTCTCTGCTTCTAAACAGCTGCAGCCTCACCCCTACCCACCCCCCACCCTCGACCCCACCCCACTGTGGGAGAAGCAGGCCTCCAGGCAGAGGAATAACAGGAGGGCCAAGGCTGGCTCGCCCACCAGAGCTGTGCTGAGAGAGTCTTAGCCCCAGCTCGCACCCTAGTACCACCTAGAAGGCAGTGTCATGGGCTCAGCAAAGTTCTAGAATCTTCTACCAGACTCAGTTCAAAGCCCTAATTCCGCTGCCAGGCTTCAGTTACTTTATCTTCAGAATGAACACCTGATGCAAGAATGGGAGGCGATGGGTTATTGAGAGCCTTTGCCCCCCCCACAGTGTCACGCTGAGACGTGGTGGGGTGAAGGTGGGCTGAGATGTGAGGCTCAAGCTCCACAGCAGCCGCGACCATCATCCCAGCCCAAGGGACTGGGGGGACCTTCATCTCCATCCACTCAGGGAGGTTGGGACTTTGGGGGGCAGAGGAAGGGACCAAGGTGGTGGCATGTGGCTTCAGGGTTTGTGATGAGACCTCACCCAGAGGGACAGATAGGGGCTCACTCTGGGTCCTAACTCAAACTGGAGGCAGCCAGATGGACAGACTGAGTGCTTTTTGGGAAGTCATACAGTATCTCCTTAAACAGGCGGTGTTCCCCGGGTCCCCAAGGGGCTCCTTGCCCAACTTTTGCCCTGGATGTGAATATGGAGTTGGATACCAGTATGAGAACCTCACGTGAGACATGAGGGCAGTGGCCGGATGGGGACGCCTGCCCAGAGATAGACAGTCGGGCATCCATGCAGCTTCAGAACCCTCAGAGGGAAACTGAGGCCAGGAGTGCAGAGCTGGCTGCATGGCCGAGGTGGCGTCCCCACAGCTGTGTTCTGTCCTGATGAAGTACTAGGTCCAGCTCCCCTCCTGCCCGACCCCATTCTCCTACCTCTGTAGGCAGATCTTTGGTACTTGGCCCCTGAAAATCCAAAGCAAGCCAGAGCCAGTGAGTCAATTTTAACTCACAGCAGCCCTGGAGGGTCAGGTGTCCAGGGCTGGAAATTTGCAGGAACAGATGCCTCAGCTTTCTCCTGCAAAGCAGCGGGGGCTTCCAACCACTGGCCTTTCTGTTAGCAGTCCAGCACTTACTCCATGCTTCCTCTCCAAGGTCCAGCTGTGAAGCCACTGCCCCTGCCCCAGACGTTCATCCCTGTGGTCCCCCCCCTTTTCAGGCTCATTTCCTGGGTGGGATTTGCCGGGCGAGGCTCAGAGACCACCAGACACCTCAGTATACCTGCCCAGACTGCGTTCCAGAAAAGTTCATCTTGTGAGAAAAGACCACAGGAATGGGACGGTGTAGCTTCTCCACAGCCATCCTTAGCCTGGGTAGCAGTGCTTTGCGGGTGTCCCCCGTTCTCTGGGTATGTGATGGAGCAGACAGCATGGTTTCCATTACATCAGTTATTTTAAGATGTCAAGGAGCGAGACGTAAAAATCCCTCAACTGTGTTTTCAAAGATCTCTGAGGCTTTCTGAGTGGGGCCTGAGAAATGAAAGGAATGATTTCTTCACAGAGTCAGAAGCTGAGATCCCGCAGATGCATGCACATGGGCTTATCGTAGCCCCCCTCACACAGCCAGAGGGTGGACACAGCCCAGGTGTCCCTCAGCTGCAGATGGACCCACAGCACGCGGTCCGGCCCCACCAGGGGGAAGCAGTCGCCCGTGAAAAGAAGTGATTGAGCCTTGAAAACATCCTGTTCGGTGATTTAAAAAGAGACAGCACCAAAGAGTGTATGATTCTGTTTGTCATGGTTGAATTGTGTCCCCCAAATACTTGTATATACTGATAGAGTGTGGAAGCTGTGCAATGAAGCCTCATGATCTGACAAACTGAAGGCCTGTCAAAGAATTAAGGGGGGTCTGCAATACCCTTAACGTCATCACAGCCCTTGCAGATGTAAGGAGAGCTCCCCCAGGGTGTGACCTGTAATATCTTCTCAGAGTTTCATTGCCGAGTGTTTGCATATATATAACAGATGTTTGACAATCTCATAGTCAGGAGCACCTTAGTTCTTAAAGTGACATCCTTGCTTTTTAAGTTTCTTATTTTTTATTTTTACTCATTGTTGCACATTTTCTTTCCCCTTCCCTCTCCCAGCCCACCCTACTTTGTTCCAGATTGTTGTCATACGTATAATGTTTAATCATATATTCCTTTTGGACAGTTCTTCCCCTCATCCATTCTATTGCAGTGTTTATTATCTATATACTCTTTACCATTCTTTCTCCTTCATATCCTATTTTATAACAGTGGTGTTGTGCAGTATCTGTCCTTTTGTGACTATTTCACTCAACCTAATGTCGGCGCAGAAGAGGAAGGCCCTCTATGAGGTGGATTGATTCAGTGACTGGGATAATTGGGATGGGAGTGTCAGAGATAGTGCGATTGGCACAGGACAGAGCGGAGTTTAGGGCTGTTGTACATAGGGTTGCTATGAGTCGCAGGCAACTCGACGGCACATAACAACAACAACAATGTCCTCCAGCCTCCTTCATATTGTGTAATGTTTTACGAGTTCATTGTTTTTCAAGACATCCTCACTTTGGAGCAGCAAAATGAACATGAATCCCTTTGAGTTGGCATCCACTGAACAGCAACTGGGGTTTTTGAGGGTGATGGACTGAGAACTTCAGACCTTGGGGGCCACTGCTATTGAGTTTGAGTTTCCACTCAAACTACAAGTGATGTTAGCAGAATAACGTGAAGACTCACTGTGGAGATGGTGTACCATCAGCTCAGAACCCACACATAGTCTACCCTCCAGGGGGTTTTCGGAGGCTTTAAATCACACGGGAGGAGATGGCCTGTTTTTCTCCCTCCACGTAGCTCTTGAATTCACGCTGTCTGCCTTTTGGTTGACAGCTCAACTTCTTACCACAAGGCCACCAGCACTCTGCTGAAGAATCATTTTTAGTTGTTGTTATTGTTGTGTACCTTTGAGTTGGAACCAACGCTAGCCGACCCTGCAGCAGGTTTTCAGAGGCAGTTAATCGCACAGGAGAAGACTGCCCAACCTTCTCTCGTGGAGCAGCTGGTAGCCTCGAATCATATGCCTTCAGGATTGCAGTGCAGCTTCTTGCCACAAGGCCATCATTTAATGTCTCTAAATGATCTATTTTAAAATATTGTGTCTTGGTTTTCTTGTGCTGCTGTAACAGAGGTATCATAGTACATGGTTTTAACAAACAAATTTAGTTTCTCACAGTTTAGGAGACTTATTGCTGTTTTGTACTGTCAAGTTGGGACCGGTTCATAGCTGACCCTCCAGGGTGGGGGTTAGAGGCAGCAAATCACATAGGAGGAGAATGCCTATCTTTCTCACGTGGAGCAGATGGTGGATTTGAACCATGTGCCTCTGAATTTGGCATGCTTGCTAGCTCCGGGGGAAGTTCCCTCTCTTTGTCAGTCCTGGAGGAATGTCCTTGTTTCCTTCCGTATCTGTAGGCTGGGCTCCTTGAAGATCTCCATGTGTCCTTCCCTCTGTGTGCTTCCCTGGGGTCAAGGAACTCCCTAGAGAACACACTTGGATTCAAAATGACGCACTCCAGCCTCTACATTTCCTTTATAGGAGGGAGGTCTGTCCCGTTGGAGATGTAATTTCATAATAACTCTATCTTTACTATCTTACCCTCATTTCTGCCTCCTTTTGTCTTTTCCTTCTCGTCTCTGCATGCTAATAAAAACCTTCAGTCTCTAATACTCCATGCATTAAGATCTGCTTTCCCAAGAAACACTAAAATTGCTGTATGCTGTACCATCTGGGTGCTCGGGCACTGTTTCCCTCTCTAGTTTCCTCTGCCTGGTCAAATTATTTTGCCCGTGCAAGAAGGGCAAACTAGGGCATTTACTGCACAGTGTAGTGAGAGAAGATCTTCACCCTGAAACCCACAGCGTCCCTTTTCAGCAGGAAGTAGCTAAGAGAATACGCCATCCCCTTTTCCTTATGACTTAGGGTGAAGTCTCTCTCAGGGAGGAGTGATAGGGAATGGCAAAGGATACACTGACAAAGAAGATTAATCAGAACTGGCTTTGACAAGCACTGTGGCATTTGGACAAGAACAAACTGGGAGGAGGGTAGAGAGAATAGTGCAACAATGAATGAGTGGAAGCTCAAAATCTCTGTAAATGTTTATGAAAATTAATAAAATATAATTATAGAAAAAGAAAAAAAAAAAGACCACAGCCTCAGAAACTCAAGGGGGTCAGGCATCATTATTTTAATAAAGAAAACAAAGTCTGCACTCCACTTTCTTGGTGGCACTGAGGTCCCCCTCACAGTCCACTTTCCTCCCCTTTCATCCCTCAGACCACACACACTCTAAGGAGCTCCCTCTCCATCACATCAGGGCTGGGACCAGCTTCTACCTTTGATTCTGTTACAACTCTGGCTTATCACGTCATGTGTGATCATTAAGTAAGCTCCATGTTCTGTCATTACATCCATGACATGCCCCTGTTCTGGGGACACACTATTCAATTCACATGTGGGAGAACAGTGAGTCTTGTATTACGGGCATTCTGTCATTGTTCGGTGCTGTTGAGGTGACTTCAACTCAGAGCCACTCCTTGTACAATGGCAGGAAACCCTGCCCAGGCTGCATTGTCCTCCTGGCAGTGAAACGTGCGTTTTACATCAATTACCAACAAACAGGACCACATACACCTCTGGGAACTTGTTGGGTGCCTGGTTCTACGAGCTGTGGTGTTTCAGGTTACAAGGACTAATAATATTCATTGTCCTTTGCAGCCAGAGGCCAGGCTTGTATGGTGCTGTCACCCAAGGTCACTGCTGGCCCGAGGTCATGGCTGGGACCCTGCTCTTGGAGCAGCTACTGAAGGCCCAGGAGTGCCTCCCGGTCTCTGTCCCGCCCCATCCTACCTCTTTGTAATGTGAGCCCCCATTTGTGAATCCTGGGCCTCGGGTCCTCCCACCTCCAGTTTCTCTGCCTCCTGTGATTGGCATCTGTAAGAGATGTCCATGTCCCTTTATTCCAGTTTCATGTTTCTCAGAAGTTGTTTTGTTCTGCTGCATCTGGAGCTGGCTCTGCAGGGTGGGGCCAAGAGATTCATGAAGGTCAAGGGGACAGAGCTGGCTCCAGCCAGGCGGAATGGTCACTGCCACCCCCTCTCCTGTCGTCCCTGGGGTCCACGTGAGCACCCACCCTGACTCAGACCCTCTTGGCCTCCCCTCTGAGCACATCAGCACCCGGAATCTTGCCAATGAAAAGGCCTTGCTTCTGAGTACTGACGTGAGCAGAAAAGGAGTTAGCTCTGATGGCTTATTCTACTTCACGTTGTGCTGCTAACTTAAAGATCAGGGGTTCAACTCCATGAGGTTCTCTAATGGGGAAAGATCAGCAGTTTCCACCTGTCAAATTTCCGGCCTTAGAATTCTGATGGAGGATCACCGTGAGTGGAATCAACTCAGCAGGAGTGTTTGTTCTTTTGGGTTTGTTTGTTTGTTTGTTTGATCGATTTTAAAGCCAATTGGTGGCGAAGCCAGAGGAGTCTTGCAGATTGGATAAGAAGTGTGTGGCCACGGCTGACCTCTGAGAGCTTTGTGCTCACCTGGTCTGGGCACTTCCCCCTGTTCTCCAGATGGGAAAGTGGGACTCAGACCTGCCACTCCTCTAATCCATGTGGATTGGGTGACACTGGTGGCACTGGCCCCTGCTGAGTCCTGGTGGTGGATACAGCTATCTGGCAGTCTCACAAGGCTGCCCACCTTCTAGCAGGTAAACTGAGGCATTCGGTGCTTCCCAAAGCCCCACTGTTTGAACTCAGCTGCCTGAGTGAGGGTGGATGGGCAGCCTCCTCAGTCATGAGGCCCCACAATCCTGCCTGAAACCCAGGAGGACAGGACAGGGACTGGAGGAGGGTGCTGGGCTGGCAGGCCAATCTGTGACACCGTGCCCATCTCCTCTCCTTGTCTTTTCGGCTGTGTGCTCCCCAGGGCAGAAACTGACCCCCCTCTTCCACCTTGGCAGTGTGCCTCCAGCTCCCTTGGTTTGTCCTTCAAGGTTGAGCAGAGCCCGTTCCTCCAGCAAGAGCTCCTGATTCAGCCTCCTTAGGCCCATGCTGCCTGCCTCATCATCCTCGGCTGGCCCCATCCTGTTCACAGGGTTATGGAGTGGGGACCCATAGGGAGGTGCGAGGGAGGAATAACTCATCTCCACCCTACCTGGCCCTGGAACGGGGGCATTTCCTCAATGAAGGTGCCTTGTCTTTTCATTATTAATATGTTCCCAGGGAGACAAAGCGGGGACAAGCCACCCGCTGGCACCTGGAAGGTGATCAGCTCAAGATTCCTTGAATTGTCATTCCTGTAGAGGTGGGGGTGGTGGGGAAGGGCAGTCTTGGGTGACTGGGGAGGCCAGATGGCTATGTATCAGTGCTCCCCATCCCCAGTTGTGTGACCTTGGGTTGATGCTGGCCACCTGGGCCCTCTGTGAAGCTGAGTTGAAGTGACAGGTCCCTTCTTCCCATCTGGCACTGAGAATCTGGCAGAAGGTCTCTGGGGAGCTGGGCTGCACCCAGCAGGGGCTGGCATGGGACTGTCCCTGACCTGTGGGAGGATGATGATGCAGCATGAAGCACCACAGTCACCCCTGTACCCCGGCCTCCAGGGTTGGAAGGTTGAAGACCATGACCCCCACTTCCTGGGGCTGGCTCACAGTCCCAGGGGAGCCAGGGCTGTACTCTGTGGGGACTGAGGCTGAGGTCAGCAAGGACGGTCTGCGTCTGGGTGTCCCTGGCGAGTCCAGGTCAATCTGAAGCTGCCTCTGGTCTGGCCAGGGGCTGTGGTGCATGGAGTTTGGATTGGAGCTGAGGGGCGGCACCTTGGGCATAAGCTCAGGACAGGGCCCAGAGGGAGGGACTCATTGAGGGAGAAAGGGCAACACTGAGGTTGGCCCCCAAAACACAGGGTGGCCCCAAAAAGTCACGTTCAGGTGGGAACCTGGGAAAGCAGCACTAGCTGGAACGGAGCTAAGATGCTAGGGTGATCTCTAAACCCAATGACCAGTGTTCGGATAAGAAGGATGCACAGGGACATGAAGAGAAAGTGGCCCTGTGACCACAGAGTCAGAGATGGGAGTGCCACAATTGCCAGCCCAGGACAGCCAGAGATCACTAGACACTGGATGGCACAAAGGGGAGATGGCACAGAGCTTCCAGCAGGAATGATGAGTGACCACTCCTGAACTGCAAGACGATGAATTCGGGGGGTTACTCCCTGCTTTGAGTTTCTCATGGTTGTCCCAGGACACTCACAGCAGTGCTTTGCAGAGCTCTCCTGGGGACAGGGGCATCCAGAGCTGTGGGGGCAGTGTTGGGGTGACCCTCCCCTACCACAGGCTCTGGACCTCTGAGCCCGCTGAAGAGAAGGGCACAGGGAAGGGACCTGCCTGTGGAACTTCAAGGGCCATGACTCAATTATCCAGTCGGAAATGTGATTTGGATGTGAAAAGATGCAATAAGTCCTGAGCCCTAGGCTGCCAGCCGCTTTGCCGCACAACCCCCGCCTCTCTCATCCCTCCATCCCACCCCACCCCACCCCTGTGCTCACCACAGCAGCCTTCAAGCAAGGGAGGGAGCCCCATGGGGCCAGCAAGGGCCTCCATCACTCCTGGCCCTGAGCTATGAGCCCACTGCATCTGTCACTGCATCTAGATGCATGTGAGGAAACTGAGGCCCAGGATGGAGGCCTTCACGGCCACATAGTCTCCATACAGGGATTCTAATCCTAGGGTCTAAGTGCAAGCACCCTGTCACCCTGTCAGGACTCAGGGTGTCTGCACTGGGCCAGCACACTGGCCAGCATGAGAGGGTCCAGGCCTAGGACAGGGC
This sequence comes from Elephantulus edwardii, assembly GCF_000299155.1. NCBI lineage: Eukaryota > Metazoa > Chordata > Mammalia > Macroscelidea > Macroscelididae > Elephantulus > Elephantulus edwardii. The sequence continues at coordinate 4,793,842 of NW_006399959.1, forward strand.
AAGGCAGAGGCTCAGCCTCCCAAGTCAGACAAGTCCAGCTGTTGGTCCACTCCACCACGTGCTTCAGTACTCCAATACATACAACATCACAGCACACCATCACTCCTGCAGCTACCTCAGCACTTTGGCACCCTAGGAACCCTGTACCTTGTCACTCCAGCATCCTGGACCCCATCTTATACCTCAGCAGCCTGTCAAACACCCCAACATATATCACCATGTACCCCAGCACCTTAACACCCCAACATGCATCCCAGCACTTCAGAATTACAACACCTCAGTATTCCATGACCCCAGCAGGGACCCCCCATCACTCTGGCACCTCAGCTTCCCAGAACCTTTGTACCTTGACAGCCCAGGATCCTAGAACCCCACTATGCATTCCAACAACCCAGTACCTCAGTATCCCAATACCCCAGCACTCTCGCTTTCCACCATGCACACTGGAACCTCGGCACCCCAGCACCTCAGTCATCTATTATTTGTTGCTGGATGCTGTCAAATTGTTTCGAACACATAGCAGGCCCGTGCACAGCTGAGTGAACCTGCCGATGCTGCACCAGCCTCACAGTCCCTGTGGTGCCTCAGTGCATCCTCGCAGTTGGTAGGTCAATTTCCCTCACTGATGGTCTTCCTTTCCTCTACTGACCCTCTACTTTTCCAAATACAATGTCCTTTTCCAGGGACTGACCCCTCCTCCTGATAGCATGACCAAAACATGTAAGACCAAGTTTCACTATCATCCTTTCTAAGGAGCACTCTTGACTCCACTTCTTCCAGGATGGACTTGTTAGTACTATTTGCAGTTCATTATATAGATCCAATCTTTGTCAACACTAGATACCCCAATAGTCCAGCTCCCCAGCACCCAACACTGCAGGGCAGGTTCAGGCTGAAGCTTCAAGGTGAGAGTTGCCAATGTCTCCAGGTTTGAACCCATCAAGGTCCCTGGTGTATTCCTGGACTCTAGTGCTCTGGTGGGTTCCTTGTGTCAAGCCCAGCCTAGGTGTTGGAGGCTTGGGGCTAGAGTGACCGCAGCCACTGTTGAAGACAGTCGCAAGAGATGAAGTAGAGGGGATGAACCTCGAGACCCAGGCTGGGAAAATGCATTTCCTTCTAACCGGGTAGGGGCAGCAGATTATGGGGGTAGCCAGAGCAGGAGGCAATTCAGGCAGCCAAGTGCTCCAGATATTTTGCGGTCAACGGTACCCTCTGCTGTTCACTTTGAGCATCGCCTCCGGCGCTCAGAGTTCTGATCTCCGGAATCCGACCCTAGTCAGCCTGAGCCTGACCCAGTGTGGCCAGACTGACCTGGAGAACCCTGCCCAGGACGAAGCCTGTCTCCTCTGTGAGGTAAATTTCGGGATCCGACAGCTCCAAGGCTTATTTTAACTTTGCAATATAGATCTCATTGACCCGCTGTGGACGGGTTGTGGAGCTAGGAACGTGCAGCCGGATAAGGACTCTGGAGGCTCCTCTAGAGGGCCAGGTGGGGCAGCAGCAGCCGAGGATGCACAACCCTTCCCAGCTCCTAGCTCGTGCTGGTCACTCACCCTCCCTTCCCTTCTTCCCCAGAGTAGACATGAGCCAGGACAGAGCAGAGATCTGTCAGACATCAAACCTAGTGACTCCACAAAGAAGAAATTCTTACTTCCAAAACCCAGCAACACCTTAATTAAAATCACAGGCAGAGGGCAGGAGAAACATCCCAGGAATGAATGAATGAATGAACGAATGCGTGAACTAATAAATGAAGGTGAGAGAGAAGTGGAAGGACCAACTAACTCAGATGTTCCCACTGATGACACGTGGGCGGGGTGGAGGAGCTGAAGTGGCCGTGGCGGGCCCAAGAGTGTTCCAAGGGGTCATGCCTTCTTCGTTTTCCCCTCAAATAGTTTTATCTTTAAAAAGAATATTTAAAAGCAACTATGAGATATCATCTCACCCAGGTCAGAATAGCAAAATTTAACAGAACAGTAAGCAACAAAATGCTGCCGAGGTTGTGGAGAAAATGGAACCCTTATTCACTGTTGGTGGAAGTGTAAAATGGTGCAACCACTGTGGAAGGCGGTATGGCGCTTTCTCAAAAAGTTGCAAATAGAGATACCGTTTGACCCAACAATTCCACTACTGGGAATATACCCCAAAGAGACCATAACTGACATCCAAGCAGATATATGCACACCCATGTTTATCACAACTTTGTTCATAATAGCAAGGAGTTGGAAACAACCTAAGTGCCCATCAACAAACGAATGGATAGAGAAGCTGTGGTATATTCACACAATGGAATACTACACTGCATTGAAAGACAAGGAACTCATGCAATATTATTCAAAATGGGTAACTCTGGAGGACATTATGCTGAGTGAAGTATCTCAGTCACAAAAGGACAAATACTGCATGGTGCCACTGTTGTAAAACAGGGCTGACCTCAGGGTTGGGGGAGACTGAGAAAGATGGGATAAATAGTGTATACTGCATTGAAACAGACGAGGGAGAAAACTAAAAGGGATATGTGATTAGGTATTTTTGTCATGACGGGAGTGCAGAGCGAAGGCTGCATAGTGGAGTGGACCTGGGGGGAGGGATTATAAAACAATGAAAGATTTTTTATTTTACTTTTCCAAGAGGGGAGTGTACTGGGGAGGAGGGTTGGGAGGGGAGAAAAGTACAACAATGAATGAAATGGAAATCCAGTCTCTGTAAATTTTCATTGAAATTAATAATAAAAAGAAGTCTTTATAAAAAAAGAGAAGAACATTTAAAGTTCAACAATGGTCAGAGGCTGACTTTGTCAAGGGGAAGATGACCCCTTTTCTCCCTTAAGAACCTCCCAGAGTATCCAGAGCCCACTAAGATTTATTTCCATTGCCCATGGGTCTGGTGATATCAGTTTCCCATGATTCTAAATTTCCCAACCAGCATTCTCCGATCGATGCTCTTTTCTCTGGTTGTGGGTCATGTCTTGGCTACAACTTCAGAACTTGACTGGGTCTGGAAGCCTGGCCCTTTAAGAAATCAATGAGGGGGCGGGGCACACTTGTTGCCAAGCAACCAGGTAGCTTCCCGCGTACGGCGTTGTTGGGGCAACCGGAGCTGCGTCCTGCCGTGGGCGGTGCAGACTGATTTATCGCCGGTGTCTTTTGTACCACTTCGCAGGAGGGTTGAACCCGGGCAATCAGGCAGCTCGCATCATGGCGCAGAGCGACGTGCTCCTGACCAAAGAGCCGGCCCAGCAGGCAGTGCCGGTGTGCGAGCTGCCGTGCAAGGTGTACGATGTGGAGCGCAACACAGGCGCCTATACCTCGTCTGGCCTGGCCACTGCCGGCTTCCGCTCCGCCAAGTACCTGATGGACGAGTGGTTCCAGAACAGCTATGCCCGCTATCACCAGGCCTTCGCTGACCGTGACCAGTCGGAGCGGCAGCGCCACGAGAGCAAGCAGCTGGCGACCGAGACAGAGGCACTCGCGCGGCGTACGCAGGAGGACAGCACGCGCAGGTTGGGCGAGTGGCTGCAGGACACCCACTGCTGGAAGTCTGAGCTGCAGCGCGAGATCCAGGACCTGGAGGCCGAGACTAACCTGCTTCTGGCGGAGAAGCTGCGGCTGGAGCGCGCCCTGGACGCCACGGCGCTGCCCTACTCCATCGCCACCGACAACCTGCAGTGCCGCGAGCGCCGCCAGCACCCGGACCTCGTGCGTGACTGCGTGGAAATCGAGCTGCTGAAGGTGCGGCGCACACAGATTCGGGGCCAAAACCAGCGCTAGGCGGGGTCGGGGCGGGGGCGGGCTGTTGCCCTGTCCCTGAACCACCTCTAGTACCAGCAGGTCACCTCATAAACCCTCCAGGATAGGTGTACTTGGTGTACTCAGACCTCTGGGCGCCTCCCCAGCCCACACCTCGCCAACCACCTATCCAGTAGTGAAATCACCGTAAACATGAGGCCAAGAGTCCTGTTACGCGATGAACGACGAACGGGGCTAACGAAAACGCTGGCGGTTCCAGCCCACCAGCTGTTCACTCCTGACAAGATTAAAGCACTGGAAATCCTGTGGAGCAGTTCTCTGTCACACAGGATGGCTATATGAGTCAGGATGGACAGGAAGGCAGTGGGTTTAGCTGTTTTCAATATGTTTCGAAACCTCAGAACCCAGAGATGGGAGAGAAGAACTAGGCCCACTCCCAGGTGGCACTTAGTATGACAAGGAGAATGCCCACATCACCCGGGAGAATGGTCTCACATGGACCCTGAACTACCAGTGCACTAGAAAAAAACATTATAATCCCTCGTATTCTTAGAGCTGGGGAAACCTTTGTAGCGAGAAGCCACAAAGGGTCACCCAGAGGGACATCTGGTCCCCCAGGAGGTGTGGCCAATGGGAGAGCAGGTGGCCTCCAGCTCACTGGACAAGCCACCAACCAAGATCCTCAGAACTATAGGATCTGAGTCCTAAGTACATGGTATTCAATCACCTCCAGATGGAACCCCTCAACAGCCCCTAGAAACCTCTGGGAGGGAAACGAACCCTTTGCAATCCTAGTGACACATTGGTTAAAACACTCATCTGGTCCTCAGGGGAAAGATGAGACAGGCTACTTCCAGAAAGATCCACAAGAAGAGGCAAGCCCACCTCACTGCCATTTGGTCAATTCTGATTCATTGCGGGGAGGGGGGCGGAGAACTGTACATTTTCCTCATGGACAGTAGACTCAAACTTCCCACCTTTCTGTTACCAGACTGATGCATCATGTACTTTGCCATGAGGGATTAAAGCCTTGGCAACCCCTATGGGGCAGATCTACTACTTGGTGGCCCTGAGTTGGAATTGACTTAATGGCAGTGGGTTTGTGTTTGATTTTGTACCAGGGCCAAAATTAATCCACTGACAAATAAATAGGTCCCTGTTTTCCAAGAAAAAATTACAATAGGGTGCCTGGCTCACCCAGTTCTGAGTGTCCTCAGTTTCTGAGAAGCTGACCACGGGCCACACCAGCTCAGCCATCATGGGCCTGGGCCCTCAGAGCTAGGGAAACAAGGGTGCTCACCTGAGGCAAGCTCAGGCTGGTGCCCAAAGAGTTCTCTCCCCTGCAGGAGGCCGAGCTCATCAGGAACATCCAGGAACTCCTGAAAAGGACCATCAAGCAAGCGGTCAACCAGACACGGTGCCTCCAGGGCTGCCCTAGGGATGACCTCTGCCCCCAGCTGCCCTGGGACCATCACCCAGCAGAGCATGGGGTGGGAGGACACACACACAGGTCAGGCTGTCTGTAGATCCTACCATGTTCAAAGCCAGGCCCTGTGTACCTAGGAGGCTGGGGAAGCTGCTCTTGCACAGTGCTGACCAGGTGGGAACCCTGGGAACTGTGGGTTCCAAGTGGGCAACAGAGACTGTGAGCTGATGGTTCCTGAAGAATTGGGGACAGGACTGCAACCTCAAGGATCTCAGTGTCCTGGGATGGGGTGCCCACTGTCATTGGGTGGGGTGCCCACAGTCCCAAGATGGATGCACTGCCTGGCTCAGAACCGGCATAGACGCAGCCCCACCCCCACGCCACCCCTCAGGCTGAACCGTCAACACAAGGAGACCTGTGAGATGGACTGGTCCGACAAGGTGGAGGCCTATAACATCGACGAGACCTGCTCCCGCTACCACAATCAGAGTACCGACGTGCAGTTCTACCCACACTCAGTGGTGCTGGAGGAGAGGTAGGCCCGGGCTGTGGTGAGAGGTCCCTGTGTTCTGTCTGGGTACAGACTGCTGGAGCGGCTCTGGCCCCAAAAGTCTCATTATTCACTCACTGGTCAGCAGGCAGGAGCTAGGTTGCAGTTCTGAGCGTGGGCGGCAGAGGGAGTGCGGTCAGCGCTCAACGAAGCTGTGCTGGGCTGTCGTCCAGAGGGACGGGGAGGGGGGGGGGACGCCTGAGACGCCTCCAGGGAGAGCCTATGGGGGGGCTCAGTGGTGTAACAGACACAAGAGATATAGATTGTGAGGGAACCGGAAGCAGACATGATCTCCTGAGGTGCGGTGCACAGGCCAGTCCTGGGACATTGGGCGGGGTAGTGGGTGGGCCTCAGATCCATGTCTCAGGAGTGATGGGAGTGGGTGAGCTACAGTATCACTGAGTTCTCAGAGCGGACTCTGTAACCAATACACCAAGCGCAAGAGACATGGGCACGGAGTCCACGGTGCATAGGGCGCTGGGTGCTGTGTGACACGGGTGGCCGAGGCGGGGGGGGGGGCAAGAGGGTTCAGAGCTGTCGGCAAGCTGCCCCCTCTCTGTGGCACGAGCCTTCCTCCCCACCTCCACCTCCGCCCCCTGCAGTGCCTCCACTCCAGAGACCTGGGCCATGTTCAGCCGGGACAACCTGTGCCGAGCTGAGCGCGAGCGCCTGGCCTCTGTCAACCTGCGGCAGCTCATCGACTGCATCCTGCGAGACACGTCTCAGGACCTGCGGATGCAGTGTGACGCTGTGAACCTGGCCTTCAACCAGCGCTGCCAGGAGCTGGAAGATGCGCTCCACAAACTGAAACACCACCTGCTCAAGGTGGGGCCACTTCTCCGGCCCCGCCCAGGCTGTACCCAGGCAGTGATAAACCCCGCCTGTGCCACGCCCAGGCCACGCCCGAGCAGTGATAACTCCCCTGTGCCAGCCCAGGCCACAAACCCTGTCTAGACTGTGTCACGCGCAGGCCACGCCCTATCCGCTATAAACCCCGCCCATCCTCACGCAGATTGTCTTTGTCAATCCTAGAGGAGATTTGGGTGTGATTTGCTGGTATTGTCACTGGGAGATGACTAATCAGCCAAGATTTGGGGACCACCAGAGTTAGGAGTTCTCGGACTAGAGTTGCAGCCCACTTTGGCCCCTGGGAGCCCTCCTGGGGGTCAGAGATGGAACCAATCTCCCTTCTTCTACACTTCGCTCTGGACAGTGAGTAGGGCAGGCTGATGGACAGACTCAGAGGCCTCCAGCCTGGCCATCGGAAGACTGGGGTACAGGCTGGAGAGATGCTGCCCCCGGTGCAGCCCTGCTGAAGACTCAACTGGCCCGGTTCTGCCCCAGGCGCTGCGGGAGATCACGGACCAGGAGCACAACATCGCGGCCCTGAAACAGGCCATCAAGGACAAGGAGGCGCCCCTGAAAGTGGCTCAGACCCGCCTCTACCAGCGCTCCCACCGGCCCAACGTGGAGCTGTGCAGAGACACCGCGCAGTTTAGGTGCCCGGCAAGGGGCAGGGCTAGTGTCAGGGCCCTGAGTCCTGGGGACACGTGTTCTCACTCACCTCGTGGGATCTGCCCTCTGGAGGGTCCCCTGTCTTTCGAGCGAACGATCGCTGAGCTAGAGGTTCAGCTGGCCAAGGGAGGGTCACTCTATCCACCAGTTGCCCCTGTATGCCAGTCACCAGTCTCATGAGATGGGTGTGACCAGCGTTCCAGGTTGGGGCGTAGATGGGACCCTGCTTTTATTTTCCCATTTACTGAGAACCCAGTTACCCTTTTAAGCAAAGCCTCACTCTCGAGGAGGACTTCCCTGACCCTCAATTTGCTCAAGAAACTTGGAGACCTCGGTTGGAAAAGATCCCACCCACTCATTTTCAAGTTCATTCTGATTCCTGGGGACCCTCCAAGTGTCCAAGACTGTAAATCTTTAAGAAAAGAGACTGCTTGTCTTCCTCTTTTTGAGTCGCTGGTGGATTCTAATTTCTGCGCTTTCAATTAGCAGCGCAATACTTAACACATTATGACTCCCAGGCAGGCTCCTTTCCCAAGGGTTCACTGGACCTACTAATTCCCAGCAGAAGAAAAGGGATTTAAGAGGTTGGTTAGGATACTACTGTCATTGCTAGATGATGACACACGGTGTCACTGTTGAATAAGATCTCGTTCGGGCGCACAGACAAGGGGTTCCTCTGCTTGGTTTCCAGGGTCTGACTTAATTAGATGCCACGATCCTCAGGGGGTTCAGCCACCCTAGCACGAGCCTTGGGGACTACTTTGTAGGGACTGTCATGACCATCTGGGCTTCCAGCTCCATTCCTGAACCTTGCTCATGTACCCCTCTGCTCTCTGCAGGCTGGTGTGTGAGGTGAAGGAGCTAAACAAGTCCCTGGAGGCACTCAAGGAGAAACTTCTGGAAGCGGAGCAGTCGCTCCGGAACCTGGAGGACACTCGGATGACCCTGGAGAAGGACATCGCCGTCAAGAGCAACAGCCTCTTCATCGACCGCCAGAACTGCATGGTCCACCGTACCCGCTACCCCTCTGTCCTGCAGCTGGCGGGTTACCAGTGACCACGGGGCTGGCTGTGAGCTGGTTTTATCCCCTTTCTCAATAAAGCCCGTTCACTTTCTACACACGGGGTGACAGACTGCAGTTGCGTCTGTGCTCACCTCCTACTTGACAAGTACTACTTTGTCCATATGTGGGAGACCAGGTGCCTCTGTGCTTCTGAGCACATGATGAGCCTACATGAGGACTAATGGCCGCCCTTCAGTGTGGTCCCACTTGTGGCCACTATTGGGGTCTCCAGCCCAGACTGGGGCAACTACTAGCACTAGGTTCCCATTGTCTGGTCCAGCAGAGTCCGAGGACGTTGTAGTGCCTCTTCCTGCCCCCGCTGCACTTCCAAGCTTGTCTACCTCTCACTACCTCACCTCAGGGCAGGCTTTTTTATTCTGAGGCTTAGAGAAAGATTGTTCAGCACCCTCTGCTCCCAAGACAGTGCCCCCCTTTGCACCCCAGGGAGGGGTGGCCACCCTCTTACAGTTCAGCTGGCTCTCAGTGCTGGGGTGAACCAGGTGGGCAGATCACTGGGGCACATGCTGTGCCACTCAGCCCCTCAGCCCTGGGGAGGAGGGGAAGAGGAGTCCACCTCTGGAGACGCAGCCTGTGTGTGTGGGGGAAGGCTTCTTGTCTCAAACCTTGTCTCCAATGCTCAAAAGCAGCAAAGCAGGGAGGGCAAAGAGGTGTAAGCCCCCTTCCATCAGTTGCACCCTCCACCCACATGGGCCACATGTGGAACCCACAGGCTACGGTTAGAGGGTGCTCTGAACTCGGGATCAGTCAGTGACATGCCAGTGGAGAAGATGCTGAGTGGAAATTTCTGCAGAGGGGAGTGAAAAGAGAAGGTTTGAGGGGAGGGAGCCAGAGAAGGAGCAGAGGGAAGTGGAAAAGGGCTGGGTAAGGGCTAGGGGAGGGGCTGGAGGGAGAGTGGGTGAGAAGCTTGGGGGAGAGAGGGTGGGCTGAAGGGAATGTGGAAGAGACTGAACGGAGGGGAAAGGGGAGATGAGAAAAGAGGAGGAGGGAAGGGGGACGGGGAAATGGGTGAGAAGAGAGAGGGGAGGAGGACCAGGGAGGCAAAGAGGGGAGGGGAAGGATGGGTGGAGAGAAGGGGAGGGGTAGGAATGGAGATGTGGGAAGAAGGAGGGGGAGGGCAAGGAATGGGGGATGTGGGGAGGAGAGGGAGAGAGGAAGGAAAGCATTTTCCCTCCCTCACCTCACTGACCCCCAGCAGGAATTTAGGGGTCCCAAAGGAATCACTTACCATGAGCAACCAGTCCCCTCCCCAGCTCTGGGCTCCCCCTACCCTTCTGTTTCCCACTATCCACAGCAGTAGGTGGCCACGCAGACTGCCACTCTGAGCAAGGAGACTGCTCTTGGAGAGTCACTGATAACCTGGGGGACCCTGTCACCCCAGGCCTGAGCTGATGCCCTGTGAGAGAGGTGACAAGGAGCGGGGTCTAAAGGACATAGAAACAATTGCATCAGAGCCTCCCTCCTGGGACCATCAGGGACTTGAAAGGCTGACCTGGGTACACTGTCCTAACCCATTTCCCTGCCCTTCCCTTTGGTCCCCATGGTCAGCACATCGCTTTCCTTTCCAAAGGCCCTCCCTGCGACTCCCCTCCAGCTACGGAGTGAGGGGGCTCTCTCTACCGCACCCTGTGACCCCTCCCCACAGCTCAGGAGCAGTTGTGGTGGCGGGCGCTGCAGGAAGGCTTGCCTCTGAGGGGGTGTCAGTGAGTCCCCCCATGGTGCCCTTCTCCAGCAAGCACAGGCTGCCTGACCCCCTCCACAGGACCCATCCATTAAGTGGTGGGCGCTGCAGGAAAGCTCACCTCTGAGGGCGTGTCACTGAGTGCCCCGCGGTGCCCTTCTCCAGCGAGCACCCGCCACCTGCCCCCCTCCACAGGACCTGTCCATTAAGAGGCTCGGAGATAATCACTGTAGCTCGTCTCTGCCACTCGACTCCATTATCCTCTTGGCAGAGCGCATGAGGACTCCCTGTCTACTCAAGGGCGGTGGGTTCAGGAGGACTAAGACCTGGGGTGGGGGGACAGAATGCTCTCTGGGGGCACCAGACTGAGACTCCAGCATGTACCCTGCTGGTGGGCACATGGCCCTGGGAGGCACATGGCTGGTAGGAGGCCCCGGATGTTTGTCTCTTCTGGGTCCACCGGGTTCCTTTGGTGGGGGGGAAGTGGTCTCTAACTGCCCAAGGTGGGCAGGGGGCAGAAGGATGGAGAAGTAGTACCTGCCCTCCTGCACCCTGGCTGCTGTTACCTACTATTATGTCAGAACTGACTCATAGCTAATGCACCAGCAGATTTAAAAAGAATAAAATTGCATGAGAAATTGCCTGTCTTTCTCCTGCAGAGCAGCGGGTGGATTTGAACTGCCTGCCTTTGGGTTGGCAGTTCAACTCCTTACCAGTGAGCAACCAAAGCTCCCTGCACCTCATCTAGCACGTTCTCATTCTGCTCCTGCAGAGGCTGCGTTCAGGACCCCCTCCCCAGGTCTCAGCTGGGCTTTGCTCCAAACACTTAGTAATTCAGGGAGTAATTCAGCTGCTAAGGTGAGGCAGTCCTTTCTGCAAAGATGTAAAAATCACACCACTGCCCCTGAGTCCATGCTGACTCCCAGCAAGTCTTGGGCAGGTTTCTGACATATAAATCTTTGGGGGTGGGGGGGTGAGGATTTGAATGGCGACCTTTTAGTTAGCAGTCCAACCTGTTATAGGCACCTCCGATTTGGGAATGAGGAGGAGACTGTCTTTGGGGCAGTCTATAATGAGAAAGGAAAGTCTTGAGAAGGAGAGTCGAGTGAGTTGGATTGGCAATTCAAGGCTCTGCCTCACTGAGATGGACAAAGCAGCAGAATTTTTACATTTTCTTAATAAAGCTTTAAGGTGGCTTAGTGGTAAGGAGTTGTGCTGCCAGCCTGAAGGCACACGGTTTGAAACCTGGTACCAGCCACTGCCAGCCGCGCAGGGCAATCTCCTCCCATGCGATTAAACAGCTTCTGAAAATCCCCCGGAGGGTCAACCGTGAGTCAGTTTTGACTCAGTGGTTCATAACAATAGCGAAGATTTAGGGAGCTCTGCTGGCATAGTCGTGAGCAGCCTTACCAAAGGCATGCAGTCCACTAGCTGCTCCACAGGGCAATGATGGGCCTTCTCCAGTGTGAACCTGCTGGGGGATCAGCTGGGAGGAGCTGGTTCTGATTTGGGGCGACACAACAACAGTAAAGCTCTGGGAAGCAGTGGGGGTGTAGTCAGCAGGACATCTACTAACCTCAAGGTAGCAAGCAGCTCTTTGTTGGTTTGAATAAAAAAAAAATTTTTTTTCAACACAGGTTTTATTGGGAGTTTTTTCTGTGAAATACACTAGAGGTCAGAAAGGGGGAACACATTCACTTTGCAAGGTTAAGGTTTCCCACCACTAAAGGAAAGGTGTGGAATAGAGCAGGGAACACTGGGATTTGGATCCATTTTTCCACCTCCTGCTTTGCTCAAATTTCTTTTTTCTCTCAGCAAGTACCAGGGGACAGACACAAAGGCAAGAAACAAAGAGTAAGGGTACATACAGTCAACCTCCAAGCAAGCGTCACCCAGGCCTTTGCCCCTCCCTAGATGGTGCCAGGGCTGGGAAGGGTCCAACCTGGATGGCACCAGAGCTCA
>NW_006399959.1:4807207-4808104 GCF_000299155.1 Elephantulus edwardii
GGTAGACATCACGCATGCTGGTAATCTGGGGGTCAACCCCTTCGAAGGTCTTAGGGTCATTCTCGTCAAAGTTCGCCACAAACACGAGGAACTTGCGGAAACGCCGTTTCTCAAACATGCCCATCAGATTGGATGCCAAAGCCTCAGTCTCAGTGGATGGCACTTTGTAGATCTTGCCTCCCTTATAGACAAAGCTGCCTTCAACCACTTTAAAGTCCAAATAGCGATCACTTCCGTGTACAGAAGCATCTTCACCAGCTGCCCATTGGCCATCAGGAACTTGGGGATAAGGTCAACATTCCAGTCTCGGCCCCGGCCCATGGATTCAGGAGGCCCCTCCACGAACTGAAAACGCTTGTACAACTCCTCCAAGGGTGTGATGGAAGAGCTCTCCCCAACATAGTAGGGGTTTTGGTCCATGTGCAGCACCTTCTTCCCATTCACAGACATGATGCCAGACAGGATGCATTCGGTGAGGCCAGTCCCCAGCACGGTCACATCATATTCCTCATCCATGGCTCAGCCTTTGGTGCCAGCGCCGGCTCCGGCTCCTCCTCCTTCACCACAGCAGCTGCCGCGCCGCTGCGCTGCTGCTGCCAGCACTTGAATAAAAAATTTATAGCTTCCAAAAGACAGCTGGCGGGTCAGCTATGAGTTGGTTCTGACTGGAAGGCAATAAATTAGAGGTTCTTTTTTTTATTATTAAATTTTATTAGTTTTAATGAACATTTACAGGGGTTTTGGGTTTTCATTCCTTCATTGCTGCACCATTCTCTCTACCTTCCTCCCCAGTTTGTTCTTCTTCCCCGCCATCCGAATGTCTGTTTTAATTGTCCAATTGCCACAGTGCTTGTCAAAGTTAGTTCTGATTAATCTCCTTTGTTGGTGTGTCCTTTG
>NW_006399959.1:4809234-4884287 GCF_000299155.1 Elephantulus edwardii
AATTCTGGATATAAGTCCCTTATATGATATGTTATTACCGAATACTTTTTCCCAGTCAGTGGCTTCCCTTTTTACCCTACTGGAGAAGTTTTTGGATGTGCATAAATTAGAGGTTCTAACTCTAGAAGTAGGCCACTGAAGCTCCCTTTAAAAAAAATGCTTAAAACAAACAAACAAAAAAAGATGCCTTACATATTCAGCAAATGTCTGGAGAGGTTCTCTGGAAAGTGCCCCATCTAGGCGGGGTTGTGCAAATGAGACATAGCGCTCAGCCTTCCAGGGTGAACTCCTTCCAGAGGCTTCAGGGCCGGTGGGTATCACATAGCATGGAACAGGGGTAGTCTGTGTCGATGCTGGTTTGAGTCCTGTCCAGACCGGAGGTCCCTACTTCCTCTAGCAGAAGGCCATGTTGTGGCTGGAGGATCGGGGGCTGAGCCTGCTTAAGGAATCATCACATTAAGCAATTCTGCCTGGAAAGAAACTTAACAGGAACCAAGTGTTCACTGCAGAAGTGTGTGGGTGCAGGATATTAAGGGAAACATCTGCCTTGTTTCATAGGGTTTTCAAAGGCCAGTTATTTCATAAGTGGATGGTCAGCCCTTGCCAGTCCCAATCTAAAAGCTTCCCTGTAACCAGTCCATCACAGGTGACCTGCTGGTTTAAAAATACTGGTCACACAGCTTCCAGCATCCCAGCACCCAGTTAGTTACCCCAGTACAGCAACTGACAGAGAAGGACTATTCGCAAGAGCAAACAAGGAGCACACAAACATCCACATCCACAAACGATAAAGTAAGGAACACCACGCAGGCCATTTCTCTCAACATGACAAACTGGCAGACCAATGCTGTACCCCTAACAACAAACCCTACAAACAAGCGAGCAAGCGAGTGGATCTCAAGCAGAATCCTCCTGAGTCTGCTGACTTCTCCCAGCAAAGATGGTCCTGGTCACTCTGGCTGGCTGCTTCTGGTCACAAGATGACCCCAGCCACCCTCCGATGGCCCCGTTGTCTGGCTGGTGGCTGCTCCCAGATGGCACATTGTTTTCTGGGAAAGGGACATCATTCTTGGAAAGGTGGAAAGTTATTTAAAGAAAGATCCTCAACTAAATGGGTTGACACACTGGCTGGAGCAGTGGGCTCATGTACATCAGAAATGATTGGTGGGGGGGAGGTGTACAGGATATAGGACAAGGTTCAGATCTGTCAGAAGATCGCTATGAGTCTTACCCGATGACGCTTAACAACAAATCTGCCTTGTGATTTTCTGCTCTCAGATCTGGTTCTGGCTGCCCTGTCTCAAACCCATAATGCACTGTGGCGCGGGACTTCCTGGGGCAGTTCACTCTGTCCTGTGTGGCTGCTCCAAATTGGAACCTATTGACAGCAGTCTGTTTATCTTCGGTTTGGGTTTCAGTGCATCACAATGTGTTACTCCCAACCACTCCCAAGGGATGCAGTGGTGCCCATTTTGCAGGTGGGAAAACCAAGGCTCAGAACCAGGTGACTGCGGAGTCCAAGCATCTATTTGTCAGTCTCTGGGAGACCCAAGAGCCTGCCTGGCATCTTTCAGCTTTTGTAAAGTCTGGGGACATTTGGGGATGACTAGCAGTCATTTCTCTGTTAGATGCAGCTTGTCAACCAGTATGAGGGGCTCTGTCTAGCTCTGCAGGACAGCAGGCCTCTGTCCTCTGGAGATGGCCACTCCCCCTCCCTTCTTCCACTCCATGAACCCCAGAGCCCCTCTTTTCTGGAGTTGAGTGGTGGGTTCAGGGGTGGCTGAGCTCTGGGAGTCCCTCTGGGAGGGAGCCATTCACAGAGGGTGGGCAGGCTCTGGTGGTGGAAACCTGTCTGCATCCTCACCTTCCAAGGCCACCCCCAACTCTTCCCTGCTTATCTCCCTCTCAGCTCCCCCAAAAGCTCTGGGATCCACCTGACTAATTGGACCTTCTCACCTAAAACTCCTCCTGTCACCTCCTCCCTGGACCCTGTCCTGGTGTTCTGTCCTCCTGACTGCAGTGAGAACAGTATCCAGAGTCCCCAAAGCCTAGCTGAGCTGGTGGCACTAAGGCAGACATGGTGTCCATGTTAAAGTGACCAGAACTGCTGGTTGACCAGAGGGCAAAGCTGGGGATGTCAGATCCACAGGATGACTCTCAGAGGGACTGGGGGGGGGGGCTGGATGCACCAGGAGCATATAGGCAGCCTCCTGGGGAGCTTAGTCCTGTCCATCTGAGATTCCAACACAGAGCACCCTTCCATCTCCTCAGCATGGATTCTGTATTTGACTTTGTTCTTGGGGTAAGGTGGTGGTGATTCTTTGTCAGCTGATGGGAGAGAGAGGAAGAGATTATAGGCTCATGGGAAGGGGTGGAGTCCCCCTTCCACTCACAGCTGCACCAGCACCTCTCATGCTGGGAGGAGGGAGAGATCCACTGAAGCAATGGGATCCCTGGCACCATGAAACCACAGTCCCTGCACAGAGCCTTCAGTTCTCACCCTCCTGAGGGCTGTGAACTTCAACAGCTTGTGCGATGTGACCAGCGGAGGGAGAGGGCAGGGTCTTGGGGTCACAGGATGAGTCCAGGTTGAAATCCCTACTGCCACACAGTCCCTCCCACTCCTGGTGCACCCCCAGGAATGGGCTCTTGTGCTCAATCTGAGGGACCCCTGGCTCTGGCTCCCCCAAACCCTGATGAGCTCTGTGGTCAGTGGAGAATGTGCCCGGAGACAGGCCACAGGAAGCAAGGCCCTGGGACACAGCACAAAGGGACTGAGGGAGCCGCCGTTCCCCAAACCTGGTTGGACCTAATGAGGAACTTAAAGGAGGGGGGCTGCTGAGCTCCTCAGGATGCCAACACAGCAGAGGATGTGGGCATGGGACTGGTGTCTTTTGTGGGGGCTAATTATCAATTTGTTAAGGGCAGGAGGGAGTGCTGGACAGCAACATGGGGCACCCTCTGAGAGCTGGCTGGAAGCAGGCTCTCAGTTCTCCATGCCCCAACCCCAAGAGACCCCACCACACCCCGGCCACCCTTTGCCCCGCCGGTCTGGCTCCTGTTCCGGCTGGAATAACCAGCCTGGTGCAGGGTGCCCAGCAACCAACAGGTGGGCCGGAGCCACTTCCGAGCGCTGATGGGTGCATGAGATCAAGGGCTCCCACCAAGAGATGAGGGCAACAAACAGAAGGGAAGTGGCCCTCAGTGTGGGGAGGTCAGAGCCTTGAGGGGCCTCATGAAACCCACACATGGAGACTCAGCCCCTCTGGAGGGGCAGGAAGGTGGGCTGGCCATCTCGTTCAACTTCTCATAAAATATCAATCAGCAAATGAGGGAGTGCCAAGCACAGGCCAGGCACAGGGACTGAGCAGGCACATGTCCCGGGGAGACTCTCTGGGCAGCCTGAACTCTGGGGTGTGGCTCCTCAGACACACCCAGCACCAGCTGGGGAGACAAGAGGCAAGACCATGGGCAAGGTCCAAATAGGGCCCAGCCAGGCCATTCAGGCTGCTCAGTCCTGAGAGGGACACCCCTGAATGTCACATCATGAGACCATATGTCAGTGGAAACACAGCCCTTGGCAGGGACAGATCTGGTCAGGGACGGATCCTAGCAGGGAAATCTTTTTCCTTCGGATCTGACAAACTCCAAGCCCTTCGTGACCAAGTTCCCAGAGAATCAGGGGTGGAACTGCTGGGACTCAAGATGAGGCAAGGGTGTCCTTCACCCCAGTTTATTTCTTTGTACAAACCAAGCGCACACTGAGGGGGGAGTAGGGAATATGTAAATTCCTGAGACGCCCCCTCATTGAGACCTATCAAAAGCAGTGAAAGAGCCCCAAGAAAGAGCTGTAAACACAGAAATTGGGGGTTCTAGTCTCTCCAGTCTGGAGATGTGGTTGCTGATCCACATCCAAGTGGCAACCTCGAATCACCAACTTTGGGCTTAGATTTAATCGTTAGGAATGTATTACTAAAAACACACGAGCCCCACTACTGTCATGTCGATCTGTCTCATAAGGGTCTGTAGGATTTCCCCGGATGTAATCTCTACAGGCGCAGACTGTCCTCTCTTTCTCCAGAGGAGCAGCTGGTGAATTCAAACCATGGGCCTTTCAGTTTAAAATCCACTATGCCATCACCGTTAGCCATGGTATCGGCTCCATGTCAATGATTTCATCTTATCTACATCCACAGTCAACACCATTGGTATCAGCAGTCAGGAGATTAGGAGACATATGTTGTTGTCGTTATGTGCCATTGAGTCACCTGCGACTCTTTTTTTTTTCTATAATTATATTTTATTAATTTTCATAAACATTTACAGAGATTTTGGGCTTCCACTCATTCATTGCTGCACCACTCTCTCCACCCTCCTCCCAGTTTGTTCTTGTCCAAATACCACAGTGCTTGTCAAAGCCAGTTCTGATTAATCTTCTTTGTCAGTGTATCCTTTGCCATTCCCTATAACTCCTCCCTGAGAGAGACTTCACCCTGAGTCATAAGGAAAAGGGGACGGTGTATTCTCTTAGCTACTTCCTGCTGAAAAGGGACGCTGTGGGTTTCAGGGTGAAGATCTTCTCTCACTACTCTAAAGGGCCCCTTTGGCAGTAGGAAACACATAGACTATTATGGAGATTGATTTTGGAATTCAGATGCACTCTTATTGATTGTGCTTGGCTGTACATGTACATATCCGACTCTTAACGACCCTACACACAACAGCTCTAAACCCTGCCCTATTCTGAATCAGTCTGTCTCCAACACACCTGCCCCCATGACCCCATTTACTGAATCAAACCATCTCATCCAGGGTCTTCCTCTCCTGCGCTGTCCCTCCACCCTCCCGAGTATGATGTTCTTCTCCAAGGATTGATCCCTCCTGACTGCAAAGTATGTGAGACAGAGTTTCAAAATCGATGCCTCCAAGGAGCAGCTTGGTTTTATCCTCTCCAGGTCGGACCTGATTGTTCTTTCAGTGGTCCGTAGATGTTCAGTACTATTCTCCAGCACCACAACTCAAAGGCATCATTTCGTCTTCTGTCACCCTTAGTCATTGTCCAACTCTCTGAAGCATAGGAAGTAATTACGAAGAATCGAGCACACCTTAGTTTCTAGACTGACACCATTGCTTTTCAGAACTTTGGAGAAGACCCTGACAAACATACAGCACTAGGAAGGTTGGCTCTCAGGGACCTCTCCAAAGTACTGAGGAGTAATGATGTCAGTGTAAACACTAAGGTATACCTCATCCAGGATATGATAATTGAAAAAATTATTTGCTATACTTCTGAGAGCTGGGCAATTAGTAAGGCTATCAGAAGAAGAATTCATGCCTTTGAGATGTGGTGTTGGAGGAAAGTACTGTATATCCCATGTTGTTGTTTGTTGTTATGTGCCATCAAAGCGACCCTGTGTATAACAGCTCTGATCCCTGCTCTATCCTGAGCCAACCTTATCGTCTCTGACACACCATTACAAGAGTCAATCCATCTCAAAGGCTTTCTTCTCTTGCACTGCCCCTCCACACTCTCAAACATGATGTCTCTCTCCATGAACTGATCCCTCCTTGAGACATGTCCAAAGTATGTCAGAGGGAGCTTCAGAATCCTTGTCTCCAAGGAGCAGCCTGGTTTCACCTGCTCTGGGACAAACCTGTTTGTTCTCCTAACAGTGCATTGTATATTCAATACTCTTCTCCAGCACCACAGCTCAAAGACATCAATTCGCTATCATCCCTAGTCATTGTCCAGTTATCTGGTGCATAGCAAGACTGCCAAAAGAAAAGAGTGATGTCTTAGAGAAAGTACAATCAAGAGCTCTTTAGAGGCAAGGATGGTGAAGTTCATCTCTCCTCCTGCTTTGGCCATCTTGTTAGAAAAGGCTATGCCTTGGAATGGGACAGCATGCTTGGAAAGGTGAAGAGTCAGGGAAAGAGAGGAAGATCCTTAAGAGATGTATTGATCCAGTGACTGCAGCAATGGGCTCAAGTGTATCACAGATGATGATGGCACAGGATAGGCAGGGTTCACGTCTGTTGTTCACTGGGTTGCTCTGAGTCATACTCAACAGAACTTCACAACAACAACATGGAGTCTGTTGGATTCCTGGTTCCCCAACATGTATCAGCAGAACTGAGCTCCACAGAATTGTCAAAGAACAGATTTTCAGAAGTGGATTGCCAGGCCTTTCTTCCAAGTGCCTCTGGATGCACTCCAATCTCCAGGGTCTTGGTGAGTGAATTCACCCAAAGCATCACTCTCCTGGGGACTCCTGTAAGAAGAGACTGAGTCCATAAGGGCAGATGCAGTATTAGAGTCAGAAGTCTGGGCTCCGTGCATTTATTCGTTTATAGATTTAGTCAAATGCGATAATGATTACCCATGGTTAGACAGTATTTGGTGGAGCTCTCTGATTACAACAAGCAGGAGTGGCATCCACTTCCAAAATAGCTTACTTTTGGAAACTATGAATGTGGAGAAACGATGAAAGTTATACAAGTGTCCAGGTCTTTTGTTCATAGTGTTGCTATGAGTCGTCTACATCTAGATGGCTATTAACAACAACATTTGTTTATTGTGCTGAGCACACAGCAAGGACCACACATCAATCATTCCCAGAGAAGGGACATCACTTGTCTTGTTGGCAGGAGTCTGCAAAGCTTGGGTGGCAGTCAGGAAGTGGTCGACGTCCTGCACTGGGGACATCGTCAGGGTGGAGTCCATGATAGTCAGGTGTGCAGACACTGGGAGAACTGGAAGGGCTGTGAAACCAGGGTGTGAAGAGCTGGTGGGATGCTGGGGCCCTTATGTGGCCATGGTGGAGGGAGCAGTGAAGCAATGTCTCCAAGGGATGAGGGTCTGGGCTGGGGACCAAGGCTCCCAGTGCCTCCCACAGTCTGAGAGCAACAAGAACGTGCTAAAGAAAGACCTTCTTTTTATGGAAAACTCTGCTCACCAGGCTGTGAGCAGCATGGACCATCTGCTCTGAGGGACGATACCCTCATCTAGTCCCGGGGGCCTGGGGCCTGTGCTGGCCTGTGTCCCTATGTCCCTGGGAAGCGGTCATCCCATCCTCATGGTGCACCTGTTAGTACAAGCACCCAAACCCCAGGGGGATCCAGGGAGCCCACTCCCCTCCCCCAGTCACCCCTGATCATGGTCACTCCAGCCAGCTCTGTGGAGAAGTGGGTGGGAGCTGGCTATTCCCAGCAAAGGTGGCCTGCCAGAGGGCTGCTCTCCTGGACCTTTTGCTGGCTCTAGTGCTGGTTGAGTGGAACAGAGTCTGTGAGACTCATAGTGGGACTTTCTTGGTGTCCTAGGAGCCACCAAGGGGGAAAGGGAGGAAGGGCTGGGAGCAGCTAGCGGTGAGAGGACAGGGCTGTGGTGTGTCCCAAGGAGGACGGCCAGAGGAGGCCTGCCACATAGCAGTTCTGAGCAGACCCTTTCTAGACCGTCCTGAGCCTGCCGAGTGGGGCTCAGACCACTTCCATCACTTCTGATGGTCTTGGGAGATTCCAAGAGGACCAAGATGTCCACTGAGGACCATGTGCAAGCTGAACCGCTGACACATCCACCTCGCTGGTGTTTGCCTCCCCTTTAAAGAGAGCCTCGCCCACTTTAAGTGTACAGGCTGCCACTTACATTCACGCTCATACTAATACACACTCACATGTACTTAGAGACACACGCAGATTGATACATACACTAGTACACACATGCTCACTCACACATGTTCACACTGGTACACATGCCTACTCACTGATGTACATTCACTCACCGACACATGCTCACACTTGTTCACACTGATGCACACTCACGCCACTCATGACTATTCACACTGATATCTACTCGTACAACATACTCATGCATATTCACATGGTTGCACGCTCATGCCACTCACACTCACACATGGATGGATGCACGTTCATGTTGCTCACGGATGTTCACACTCATTCACATGGATACACGCTCACATCATGCTCATTCACATGGACACATGCTCGCTCATGCTCATTCACATGGATGCACACTCACACTCATTCACGTGGATGCACACTCAAGTGGCTCACACATACTCACGCCGCACACACTCATTCACATTGATGCACCAATGCCACTCATACTTATTCACATGGACACACACTCACAGCTTACACTAATGCACACCAGTTCACATCTACACACTCACACATGCCATGTTCACACACCTCTTCATATTCAACATGCTCATCCTCTGCACTCACTAACATATATTCACACTTACAAATCCCCATTCATACAGTCACATACCCATTCACATGTCCACATCCACAGTATCCACACTCAAGTTCACTGGTGTGCACATTCATCACACATGCTCAGCTCACATCCACTTACACATGCTCGTATGCATATACATACTTGTAGACACACTCACGCACTCACACCAATTCACAATACACTCACATCCATAAGCACACATGCACCAACATCCACAGCTGCACACTCACACATCACTTTCACAGACATGCTCATTCATACTCCCCCCCACACACACACAGGGGCACAGGCCTTCTCATGTTTGTCCTCCCCATGGGGACATTGGCTGGCACCACCCTGGTAAGGAAGCTGGTGACATTGAATCAATTGGGAGGAATTGATTGGGAGAGATTTCTGAGCCATCTGTCTGCTCTCCAGTCATTCCACACGGGTGCACACTGTGTCTAAATCTGGGGAACATGGGGGCTGGGGGCATGGCAAGGTGGGGGGCCACAGTGAGACAGGGAGCATGGCAGAGTGGGAGCACAAGTTGGGGGCATGGGGGACACACTGGAGGGACACGGTGGGCTGAGGAGAATGGTGGGCACTGTAGAGGGGCATGGTGGGCTGGGGTGAATGGTGGGGCACCGTGGAATGAGGAGCATAGGAGGGTGAGTTGTACCCTCCTGAGATGCTGGCAGCGGCTTGTAGGTGTGACCCAGCTCTACAGCCCAAGACCCCAGCTCAGTCAGGAGCCCAGACGCACCTTGGGACATAGGACTGTAAGGTCATCACACACAGTACCAGAGGTTAACCCTCAAACAAGCCCTGGCCCTGCTACAATCCACCGAGGGTGCAGGAGAAATAAAGTCCTGGGGTTGCAGACCTCAAATGGCAGCCAGGCCTGAGGCTCACTGAGACAGTTTCCTGCATTTTCAACCCTCTGGCCAATTCCCTTCACTCTCCATCAACGTGTCACCATCCAACCAGACCTGGCCAAAGGGGACAGCCACCTCCCATATCTTAGCTCAGCTAAGGCCAGGGTCATGTAGGCAGCTTGTGCTGAGTAGTGGGGCTCATGGACGCTGCATGGTGGGTCTCGGAGGACCAGGACCGCTTGCTCTGGCTGCACCCGCTCCTCTCTAGTCAAGGATGATGTTTGCTCTTGGAACAAGTCAAACACGTTCATTTATTCAGGAGAGCCTCAAACACCAGGGTCCTTCTATGCCATTTCCAGTGCTTTCTGGGCCAGATGTCCTTCTGGGGAGGGAACCAGCACTGCTCTGGGCAGACTGAGGAGCTAGAGAGGGGGACCAGAGCCGGGGACTGTGTCTGCTGGTGAGCCCCCTCTGGTGTGAACCCAGACTTCCTCTCTGAACTCGCCTGGGGCTGGCAGAAGGGGGTAAGAGGACAATGGGGAGACAGAGGTCCTCAAGGTCTGACCTTCCCAGTATGCCCTTTGCTACTACCTTGGAAGCCCTCTTCCGGCAATGCTGTCTGGACTTCTCGGCTCTCTTCCTGCCCGCTCCCTGAAGAAAAGCTTGTGGTTCCAGGCCCTCAATGGGCGCTCCTCTTCAGGGGACCCATTCCCTGGTCTCAGAATCAATCTGCATTCCTCCCCCCCCCCAAACTCAGTCCTCCACTCAGCAGCCCCTCCCCAACCTCAGTTCTTCCATCCTCCCTCTTCTTGGCTACTTCCCCCATAATCCTCTGGCCCCTGCCTATTCTTCACTCCCCTTCATTTCCCAGATGGAGGGTGAGAGAGCCCGGCAGAATGTTCTAGAATCTTGATCTTTCGCTCCACTACACCGCCTCATTTACGTCTGTGTTACAGGACCTGGCAGGGAGCTAGGTGGCCACTAGGGTCTTGGGAGAGTCCATGGTGAACAGGTGGTAGGGGGGAAGAGATGCCCTGCACGGATCTGAGTAGATTGGGGCACTCTTTTGTGTCTGAAGGAGGCACGCATGCAGCAAGCACGAGGGTGTGGCCTGACGGTCACCACCTGGGTGTGACCATGATGAGAGCAGGCCGAGGGGCAGGGGCAGCATGGCTCTACCCGGCCAACCACACCACCTCAGAGCCCCCCGTCCTCCAGCACCCCCGCTCCCGCTGGGCATCCACTGGCCAACCCCACCGTCCTAACATCGCAGGGGGGCCCTAGGTGCCCCGTGCGTCCCCGGAAGCCGTGGCCCTCACAGCGTGCTGGTCTGCATGTGCCCGTTGGCCTGGAGGCCGCGGTCGGGCAGCGAGGCCTCCTGCAGGCGACTGCTCTTGTCCGGCCTGGGCTCCGTGACGTCGGCGTCCTCCGGCCCGTAGCCCTTTCGTAGGCACAGAACCTTCCGGAAGCTCTGGCGGAAGTTGTCGGAGAGGAAGCCGTACAGGATGGGGTTGGCGCAGCTGTTGGCGTAAGAGAGGATGACAACGAAGAAGTAGACCCCTGCAGACGCGGGCTCCTCGGGCAGGATGAAGGCCAGGTTGACGATGTTGACGATGAAGAAGGGCAGCCAGCAGCCCACGAACACAACCACCACCACCACCACCATGCGCGTCACCTTGCGCTCGGAGCGCCTGCGCCGCGTGCAGCCAACGCGCACGCGCGAGGCCTTCACCTTGACCACGATGAGCAGGTAGCACAGGCAGATGACAAGCAGCGGCCCGAAAAAGCCCAGCACCGAGGTGTAGATGATGAAGACGGCGCCCCACAGCCCCACGGGCTCCGGCCAGCTGAGGTTGCAAGTGTCCCAGCCCTCCTGGATGTCGGCGAAGACCACCAGGGGCAGCGACATGAGCAACGAGAAGGTCCACACGGCTGCGCTGGTGAGCTTCGCCACGCGGGGCCGGCGCCACTTGGTGGAGCGGATGGGGTGCACCACGGCCAGGTAGCGGTCCACGCTCATGACGGTCAGGCAGAAGATGCTGGTGAATTGGTTGATGCCGTCCAGCGTCATGACCAGGCGGCAAAGCAGAGAGCCGAAGGGCCAATAGGACACAGCGTTCTGCGTGGCCAGGAAGGGCAGACCCAGCATGAAGAGGACGTCGGCCACCGCCAGGTTGAGGATGTAGATGTTGGTGACCGTCTTCATCTTGGCGTAACGCAGGACCACGTAGATGACCAGCGCGTTGCCACCCAGCCCCACAGCGCACACCAGCAGGTACAGCACGGGGACGAGGACCGCTCGGGCCCCCGGGGATCCCACTGGTCTAACCAGAGTCTCATTCTCATCGTCCGCAGGGGCCACCAGGGAGATGTTCCAGCCACATGGTCCAAAGGTGGAGGCTGTAGGGAACAGAGGCTCCATGCGGGTGGTGGCTGCAGGGAGGACAGAAGAGCGATTAGCAGGACCGAGTGGCCAGGGATCTGCCTCAGCCCAGCTGGCCCCAGTGAAGGGTAAATATGATTAGTCATGCTCACCTCTTCCGGAATCACATTAAGCAAATTGTTTGGAAAACAAACCGGGACGACCAGCGGATCAGTCTCTAAGGGACAGCGAGTAGGGTGGTGGACACCTGTGAATCCAGCCACCTCAGGGTCAGCCCTGTCCACTTGCTCCCTAGACAGCTATCTTGCTTGGCTGTGGCCCTCACCACCTCAAGGGCCTGCATCTTCCCAGGACCCCACAAAAAGAGGTGAGCGGAGTAGGAGGTGGACCAGGAGTCTGAGAATCATCAAACACAGAAGGGTCAGAAGCACACTTGTGAGGGAATGTAGTGCTGACCCTTCCCCTGCTCAGCCCCTTCTAGGGGTCTCTTCCAGGGGTCCTCTCCAGAACTATGAGAGTGCTGGACCTTCCTGTGGTCAAACGCACTCACCGAGAACCTCAGAATGTGATCTTATTTGTACATGTGGCTGGTTCACAGAGAGGACGGTGGATGGTGGCTTCACTCCAGATAATATAAAAAGATTTCAAGTATACTTAAAACCTGTCTGAAGACATCTAGAGTGCTCAAATAAGCGTGCAGGAAAACGCAACAAAATAAATTTGGCTTCTGTCTGGGAACTAAAATGAAAAGGAATCTAATTTTAAAAATCACAAATCCTGAGTGTGGAGAAGAGGAAACAAAAAAAACCCCAAACCCAAACAAATCCACAGCCTTCTGGACAAAAGATACCCAGCTTAGGATCAGCTCTTGTATGGATACAGTTGAAGGGAGAATCGGTGAAAAGGAAAAGGAATTGAAGATTCTTTGGGAACGTGGTGAAGAGGTAAGAAGCAGAAAAGAGCCATGATAAATTAGAAAGAAAACAGCAACATATAGAGCCTAGTGGAACACCTGAGACGCCCTTAATCACTCTTTCAAACTGGAATAAACACTCCTATGACTCAATGTAGATCTCTAAGATTACTAATAACACCAGGGAGGCACTCACTTCTTAGAACAATCAACCGTATAAAGACAAAACAGGCTGCATTTGCCCAGAGAGAAAGCACAGATGAAGGAAAGTGAAGGCTGGGTGGATGAATGGAAATGAGAATCACAGGAAAGGACTGGGAAGATGCAGTCATATTGACGACTTTGTAACTAATGGCACGAAACCAAATGTGTGTGAGTGGTGGCAAATTAGAAAAACAATTTTAAGAAGAAAGAAAGAAAAAGAAAACCAATTTGCTTTTATAAACATTCAAACACGACAGGAAGAAAGAAAAAAAAAAATACCAGCACTGTAGTCAACCTGTTTAGCTTCAAGGACAAGGAGAAAATTCTAAAGAATACTTATAAAGAGAAAAAGCCAGGAAATCCAGAAGAGATGACAAAGCTCATCAGAGAGAAGAAAGCCATCGAGCTTTCATGAAAAGGATGGAGGGAAAGTGACCGTTAGCTAACACTGCCCACCTTGAGGACAGAGCTCGCCTGCATGAGGCTGGCATGGGACAGGCATGGGGCAGGCAGCATCTTTGTTTTGCTGTGTTTGGAGCTCCCAGGGATGGAGCCACTTTACTGGGATGCCATGTCCTGTTAGGCGGGTGGCAAAACCCTTTTAGGTTGAGGTGATGATTTGATATGGCTCCAGTTTG
The DNA here is from genome assembly GCF_000299155.1 of Elephantulus edwardii. Taxonomy (NCBI): domain Eukaryota; kingdom Metazoa; phylum Chordata; class Mammalia; order Macroscelidea; family Macroscelididae; genus Elephantulus; species Elephantulus edwardii. The sequence continues at coordinate 4,822,490 of NW_006399959.1, forward strand.
AAGACAAAGTCGAGGCTCCCCCTGTACCCCTCTGTGTTCTCCTGTCCTGACCACTCTTCCTCAGCTGGAGGAGAGAGGTGGGAACTGTCTGGAGCCTTCGTTTACTCGATCCAGCAAGTGCCATGCTTAGCTGTGGGGGTTCAGATATACGGTGCTCGTGGAGCATGGTCCCCAGGACTGGTGTGAGGCAGTGGGCAGGGAGCTGCCTCCTGGGCTAGGTCCAGTGCTTGCTGCACATGCGTCGCTTACACACTCTTTCAGGAAAGAGACATTTAAACTCACTATGGAAGCTTGCTGGAGTGGAGAGGCAGCTCTAGAGGGGCAGGGGCCGAGGTCTAAAGATGGCTCTGCCTCTGGCTCTGAGGACATCCTTAGAGGTATGTCTCCACACTCAACTCAGAATCTTGTGGCCCAAACTCAAACTCATACCCTTCTGTCGAAGTGTGCAGTGCTTTATGGACTAAGCCCTCTCCAAAAACATCAATACCTGAGAAGGGGCATTGGGTTCATCCCAGGTGGGCTCCAGGAGTCTTGGAGGGCTGGGGTACCTGGGTCCCCACGGGTGACAGAGGGGGTTCTAGTGTTCAAACCACCCCTGCCTTGGGCCCTGGGGCTCATGAGGTGTGTGGTCCTCACAATTATTTTCTGACTCTGGCACTTTCTAGGCCCCACCCAGTGCCCTAGGACTCAGAGCCCCTGCACAGACTGCCGCCCCCCAATCCCTGTCAATCCCCCAGCTCCCAGGCCAGCCTCACAGTGATGAGGAACAAAAATAGTGCCTCATCTGAACATCACTCCGCAAGAACCATTATTCAGAAGCAATCTTCTTAGTCACTGAAATTACACTCTCAGGAAAATTGCCCCAGTCCTGTCCCCTGGGCCAGAAGGGGCGGGGAGTCAGCAGAGGGGGGACCCGTGAAATCCATGGTGCACCTCACAGTTGGGTATGGACTCCCGCTGAAAGGAGCTGACCAAGTCAGCCTCTTGCCCAACCACCATGTGACCAGCTGCACCTCCCAAGCTGCCCACATGATGCTGGGCAGGGGCAGCTCTCCCCTCCGTACCTTCCTGCTGACTTGCCTGCACAAAGCAAGTGCTCAGTAATGGATCCCTGAGCCCCTCAGCCCAGCTTCTGACACCAGGGTCCAGGAGCCTGAGTCTCGGCCTGGCCTGGCCCTGTGGTGGCGAAAGTGGCCTTGGGGATGTAGTGGCTCAGCGCACGGGCTCTGGAATAATCCAAGGGTCCCATCCTGGCTGCACTCTCAGTCACTGTGACCCCAACATGCCTCCCAATTCCCTTCCTCCCCTGCAGAAGGTGGGGGTGATGACACCCACCTTCTATCCTGGGATATCTGGTCTTAATGGGACTGTCCCAGAGGCGTTGAAGGAGGGAGTCCTCATCACCCCTCAGGCAGCCTGTGGCTGGGGTAGGCTGGCCTGGCTGGAGAGGGCAGAGAGCCCTTTGATGTATTGACAGACAGTCTCTAGAAGACTGAGTCTCTATAACTGACCACCTCTGCCCAGGTGTACCCCATGAATGGGAGCTCTTCCCAGGAAGCTCAGCAGCACACCCTCATAGCTGGTTCAACTTCTGAGACCTCCCTGTCCCCAAGGGCTGATGGGACAGTGGATCAGGTAGGTGGGCAGGTGTGGCCCCTGGCCAATGTGCAGGTGTAAATGTGGAGGGCCTGGGCTTGGTAGGTGGGAGTCCAGGTATCCTGACTGTGGGGTTTCTCAACTCTGAAATCTTGGAGAGGCGGTTCTGTACCAGAGGGCAGGGCTGGCTACCTGACCAGACAAGGGGACAACCAGAAACCGACCCCATCAGCTTTTCTGCTGGAGCAGGCTTGATTCTGCAGACCCCCACCTCCCGGCGCCCCGCCAGAGCTCCTCCAGTCGCCCCTCTCGGATCTCCAGCTAGGAGCCCCACTACAACGCCCACCAAGGGGAGGCGGGGCTGAATGGGGTGCGGTGGGCAGAGAGAGCCATCCCCTGCCGCTACCTCCTCACCTGGAGCAGGAGCCCACACTGGGCATACACAGAAGTGGGGTACGGGTACAGGGAAGCCAGGAAAGATGGGGAAGGGGACTGGGTGGAGAAACACGGGGGGGGCAGCAGGTGAGCTCGTGGGGGCCGTAGGGATGGTGGAGGAGGACGCATCGCAGACAAGGGGTGGGCGTGTAGTGTGGACACCCCGGGGTCCTAGCGAGGGCGGGGGAGCGGGCGGAGGGAGCGGGAATTCAGGGTGGTGACTCACCTGGGCGGCAGCGCCCCTGTCCCCAGAGCTGGTGTCCACGCGAGGCCGTCCAGGCGGTCAGGAGCCGTAGGAAGGCGGGGACGCGGGGCGGGGACATCTCGCCAGGGGGCGGGCGAGGGGTGGAGCGGCGGGCGGGAGCTCCAGGGCTCCCCACTGACGCTGGGCACCAGACGTGGAGCAGTGACAGCCCCGCGACCAACTTCCTACACCCGGGACCCCACGGGGGCTCAGCAGGCTTGTAGACTGCGAGTGGAGGGGCTGAGCTGGGCCCTCCTCCCGGGAAGGTTTTTTTGGGGGTTGACGCGGAGGAAGCCAGGCCCACCCACCGCCTCACTCAGCAGCCGGGAGCGGCTGTGGATCGAGGCCACCACCCTCTGCCCTCTCCAGCGCGTCTCCCCAGCGGAGGAGCGGGCACGGGAGGGGGCGCAAGCTCGCTGGTGCGGGTTTCCAGGAGGTGGCTCTTATCTGTGGAGTCGGTTCCTGACTCACAGCCACGCCCCCCACCCCCGCCACGCCTTTCTTCCTCGGAGCAGCTGGTGGGTTCCACCTCTGCCCTTTCGGTGAGCAGTTTTAACCACCGCGCCTCCAGAACTCCTTGGAGGCGGGGAGCTGCAGAGGAAGGGGAAAATTACAGAGCACCCCAGTCGCCATGCACACACGTTGTTAGACGTTTTAGATTTTGTTAAGACTCATAGTGACCCCCAAAACCTGATCTCCGTGTGTAGGGAAAGGAGACCCTGCCCAGTCGTGCACCACCCTCAAGTCACCCTGATGACCACTGGTTGGCACAGCGCTGTGTCAGTCCGTGTCTGTGGAGGGTCTTCTGCAGGTGGTTCTGGGGGGACCTGCAGATGGCACTGGTGCAGTCCACTCCCCAGTCAGACTTGGACCTGTGCTCAAGTCCTCATCCCCATCTCACACATGTTCTCACACGTGGCCCCAGACCCCCAACTCTGCACAGACCCCACAGTGGACTTTTTTTTTAATTGTTGGGGTGACTTGTTTGTTTTTAGGGGTTTTTTGTTTGTTTTCTTTTTCCTTGTGTACTGTCGAGTCAGATCCGACTGGCACAGGAAGAGATTGTCCTTCCTCCAGTGAAGCATCTGGTGGATTTGAACCCCACATCTTCAAGATTGCAGTGCAGTTTCTTGCCACTAGGCCACCAGAGTTTTCTCCACAGTGTACTTCTGCCCTGCAGGACTAGCCCCCTGCTACAGGGAACACGTCAAAAAGTGGAGATGAGCACCCTTGAGTACAGCCCTCCTCACCAGCCCCCACCCCATCTCCTACACAAAGGGGCAACTGAGGGACCACTCTCCCCTAGCCACATCAGAGGATGAGGGCACAGCGCCCTCCAGGAGGCTGACCTTCCCTGGCTGCAGGAGCAGGTATCAACTGGGGGGGGGGGGCAGCAGACATACTGAAACCTAGATGCTCTTCCCTCGTGGTGGAGGGGGCAGCCGTTCTGGATGAGAATTGAAACCAGGCTGACGTGTGTCCCACCTCGTGGCACACTGATGTGACAACCTGTTCCCAGGAAGTGAATCCCCACAGCACCCAACCTGCTCTCCTCAGCCAGTGGCCAAGACCCTAGTCCCCGAACTTGATGGGTGCAGAGCAAGAGGAAATGAGGCACAGCTGCAAATGCAGGTAACCTCAGCTTGCAATGAGCAACATAAGGCAAAATAAAATAGGGGCAACACGAGTCACCCCCGCACGGGAGGATCAGGCTGGGTGAGGAGGCTCTCTCAGGAACACTGTGAGGTCTGGCCCCCCTGGGAGCCATGGTAACGCAGCTTGTTAGCTGGGCTCCCCACAGAAGTTCAGACCCCTCTCTAGGTAACCCCTGCCCTGGTGTACTGAGTGAGCTGTGACCCCAAACAGCTGTGACCCCCTTTCCAAAGGCTGAGGCCAGTAGCTGCAGGAAGGACATGAAAGCTGAGTCCCCTTCTCCCCCGACATGGCCCTGCCTGGCAGAGGCTCAGCCTCCATGATTATTCAGGAGCTGGGGAAGCTGACTCCAGCTCACCTGGGAACACCCAGGGCCTCCTGGCTCTGTCCCTGAGACAGTCTCCAGAGTGGGCAGGGGCCGGGGCGGTGAGGACAGCATGTGGCACGCTCTGTCCTGCAGCCATGGAGCCTCTGTCCCTGCTGTGCTCTGGCTTGGTGCACCTACACCCTCTCCTCTAACCCAAGTGCCCCTCCTCCGAGAAGCCCTGCTTGACTGCCCCCCACACTGGGGTACCTCTGAGACAGTAATGTCTGTCCTGGCAGCAGGATGAGTGGACACGGCTGAGCCACCCAGTGGACACAGCTCTCAGCCCTTGTCTTTGTTCTGGGCCTGGTACACAGCAGGCTCCCCAAGAAACCCTGCTCAGATGACATTCCACCCTGGTAAGAGATAGTGGGGCTGTGGGGAGAGGAAGCCAGTGGAGGGGACCTCCCACTGGTGAGGGGCTGTGAATCACTGCCTGCTGGCCACCATCATCCTGCAGGATAGGCGCTACCACCTCTCCCTCCCCACTCTGGCCATGGGCAGATGCCGTGTCAGGGCCTGTGTGAGAAGACAGTGGCTGGTGACCTGTGGTTTTAAGGGACATCTTGAGTGAGGCCTAGCAGAAGGGGTACCCTCAGTTTACCTGGAGCAAGAGCAAACCCCTTAGTTCCTCAGACCAGCGTCCAGAATGAAAGAGGCTAGAAGTGGACTGAGTACAGCATCCTCTGTGGGGTCCTGAGATCTTTAGGGACTGGAGGTGTCAGATCCAGTTCTTGTGCAGTGGGTTCAGGGAGCATCAGAGTCCCCAGGAGGTGGGGAAAGAGGTCCAGCCCCATGGTCGACTCAGCTGGAGCTGAACCAGGTCTGCTGGGACACTGCCTGTTGTCCGTAGGCCTGGGACACCCATCCTGGAGTCTGCCACCCTGCTGGGAGCTGTTGCAAACCCGTGATCTCCTTAGTTGCCTCCCACTCCTCCAGACCCCTGCTCCATCTGTGGCCCAGCCCTGTCCCCTGTCTGCCCCTCTAGGACACCTACTGTAGCCCTATGTTATACTGCACAGGACACTCAGGGGCGGCCCGGTCACCTTGTATCCCGGAAGTCGCCTCGATGGGCGCTGCCCTGGACCACATCCTCCATTGATCGAGGAGCAGCTCAGAGCGGAGATGAGCCAGACACCAGATGCTGCTTCGCTGGAAAAGTCCTAGCAGGCGGCAACAGAGCTCTCCTCATCCTCTTCCTCTTCCTCTGCCTCAGGGTGGGGGTGGGGGGGAGCTGAAAGAACCCCACCTCTCCCTAGGGTTCCCCTCAGACCCATGCCACAGCCCAGTGTTGGAAAACAAATCCACTGCCAATATTTTGGTCCTTCACTAGGTTTCTGAGTTTGTCAATCTTTGTGGAAACACACAGCCTCATTTTCCCTCTGTGGAGAGGCTGGTAATTTTGAACCACCCACCTTCCAAATGGCAGCCCTGCACTTTATGCAACATGCCACCATGGTACAGATTTGGCATTCTGGGCCGCAGCAGTGCACTGGATCCAGGAGCAGGGTCAGAGTGGGGTACACCTTTACAAGAATGAGTGTGGGGGGGCAACCTGAACACCCTGAATTCAGAGCTCCTGCCAATTTTTGGGGGTGTCTCCCAGTTACAGCCTTGGCTAGTGCCTGGATCCTTTAAAAACAAGGCTAGTTCCATCACTCTGACTGTGTGCTGGCTGGCCTGCTGAGGTCCTACAGCTAACACAGGCTCCACACATGGCCTTTAGTCCCAGTGTGGTCCCTTACATCCCACCTCTGTGCTCTGAACCATGTCCTCCACACCAACAGGGGGTGAGTTATGATGTCCCCACACCATCTCATCCACAGCGTACATGCTGGGCCCGGGGGATCAATCTCTCAGTGCTAGATGGCAGCTTGGCTAACAAAGAGTGAGGAGGCCAACCCCCCAGCTTCATGTCTATGACAAGCAGGGCATCTGGCAGGCATCCAGAGCAGGGACCAACTGTCCCTTCTTCCGGACCAGCACCGCTTTTGCCTACTTTCACCCAGACCCCTTCGGGTGACACTAGAGTCAGTGGCCCTCCCCCAGCAGCCCTGGGGTCACTGCTTCCCCTCCCCCTCAAATGCTCTCGGTCCAGTGGGTTTAACACGCCCGCAGGCCAGTTCTAACTTAATTGACTGTGTGTGTTGATTGATGGCCAGGGAGCCATGTCACACTGGAGAGAGGGAGGCAACCGCAGGTGGGGGTGTTAGTACCCGAGATGAGACAAAGCTGGGGAGCATCACTGCCTCAAGGTGGACGTTCTTGAGGAAGGGTCACTAGAAGAGATGAGTGCTTGGACAGAGCCTGGAGACCCATTCACAGCAAGGTACAACCCCAGACAGACGGCCAAGGGTACTGGCTTCTGCCCAATGGCCAGGAACCAGCCCTCGTCTTTCTGTGTATTTATATTTAAACTGTGGATGTTCTGTTTTAGAGCAGCTTTAGAATTACAGAAAATGTGAGCAGAAAACAGAGTTCCCTCATCCCCCTTCCCTTACACACAGGGGCCCTTTCTTCTTTGACTACTTTCCCTTGAACTGTTACAGTCGATGTTTGATGTCTGTTACAGGCCAGGAAGACTGACCCAGCAATGATACTGTTGACTGGAGTCCATGGTTCGCACTGTGATTCTCTTTTTTCTCCCTAATTGATGAGTCAGTATCCACATGCATTGTTACTAACTAGAGTCACATTGGAGGCCACTCTGTTGTATAGTCCTGCGAGTTTTGACAAACCCACCGTGTCACATGTCCACCACGACTGTGTCCAACGGTTTCATTGCTCTAAAAGTAGCCCAGGACTCATCTCCTCCTACCGCCCCTCCCCTAGCCCCCTGACCTGCTCTCCCTGCTATAATACTGCTTTTCCCAGAATGCGCTGTGGTTGGATTGCACAGTGTGCAGACTTTAGTTGTTGGGTTTATTGGGCTTTCTTCCTCTTAGCAATATGCCTGTGAAGTTCCTCCCTGTCTTCTTGTAACCCAGTAGTTCCTGGCATCTTACTACTGATTACTCCACTGTATGGACAGACACTCCCTCATCCAAATGAATAAAATCCAAGATCCTAACCAGTCACCCACAGAGCCAATTTCAGCTCATGATGACTCCATCTGTCAGAGCAAACCCTGATGGAAGCCGATAGCCACGGCTTCCTCCAGCAGGGATGCTGGCTGGACTCAGACTGACAACTTTGAGGCTATAAACCAGTTGCAGACCACGTGGATCCCAGTTGTATTACCCATCATTTACGAGGTACGTCCTGACTTCTAGCTCCATCCTTTGAAGGACCCACTGCCCCTCACACCTATAAGGGTGGGATGGAAAGCTCTGGGATAAGAACATCTTTTTGTTTCATTTTCATTTTTTTATAATTTCAGTGAAAGTTTACAAATCATGGTTTTTCAATCATTCATAGATACTTTGTTTTATAACATACATCACTATTGATTAAGGCAACGAATTTATTACAATGTGTCCTCAAATTCTTACCATTTATTGCCTTTTCTCCATTCAACATATCTATTTATTCTTTTTTAATGCCCCTCTCCCTCCCTTCTCATGCCTCCAAAATAGATTCTGTGTGTAAATCCTCCTATAGCTTTTTAAAATAGTGGTCTTATACCATGATTAGGGAGCTCTGGTGGCCTAGTGGTAAAAAGCTGTGCTGCAATCCCGAAAGCACACAGTTTGAATCCATCAGCTGCTTCATGAAAGGATAGGCAGCCTCTTCCTGTGTGTGATTTACTGCCTCTGAAAACCCACTAGAGGGTCAGCTGTAAGTTGGTTCCAACTCTGGGGCACACAACAACAAAAACATATCATAATTATCTTTTTTTGTGTGTGACATGTCACTCAGTATCATTTGTTCTAGATTAATCCATGTCCAGCATCATATTCTTAATACTTTTTCAGGGATGCATAATACTCCATTGTGTGAATGCACCTTCAATTTATTAGCCATTCACCTGTTGATTGGACAGCTGGGTTGTTCCACTCTTTACTGTTACAAATAAGCTGGGGTGGGGTGTGTCAGTTTGTGCATAAGAGCATCTAGAAGGTGGTGCAGAGCTTAGCTCACCCCAGAAGAGGGAGGGTCTCCGCTAGCACAGTAAGCCAAATGGGAAGAACAGGACCCAGAACCCCAAGAAAGGCAAGTCAGCTCTGTGTGGGCAAAGCCATGCCGCCTCCTCCAGGAAGGCCGCCTCCCTGGAGATCCTGGGGCATCCAGTCCATGCCCTCCTTCCTACCCTGTCTTCCGTGCCCCCAACTCCACACTTCCTGGAGCTCTAGTCACTAGAGACGGAGTGGAGACCTATGTTCTGGCCAGAGTGGGGCTGGCTCTGTCACCGCAGGCCCTGGGCCCCCTCAGTCCTCTGTGGTGGGGCGTGGAAGCACGCATGCCATTTTCTCACGTCTGTCCTACCTCCTCCCCAACCCTGATCATTCAGAGGCGCTTTGGCTTCACTCATAGGAAGCGCCTTTAAGCGATTTCATTTCCCACTCAATGGCAAACCCAAGGGAGCGATTTCTTCTTGATTCTCTGCCATCAATCAAATCCGAGCTGAATGCAGGGCCCACTTTGCTATCCGCAGCAAATGGAATGCTGTCTTCTGGAGATGCCATTAGAGTCCCCGGTTGACGGCGCTCGGCTTACGCTGTGAACGTGGCTGAAAGAGGCAGTAAACCCTGCACACTGACCACGCACAGCCAGGGGTGCAGGGATGATTACGTCTTCACTTGCGGATCAGCTGGGGTAACAACACGTGCTGTCGTGGTGGGGGTGGTGAGACTATGCACTGCAGGGGTGGGGACTCAGGATGGGATCATGCCTGCTCCGTGACCTGCTGTATAACAATGCTGGCTGCAACCCAAAGGTGGATGGTTTAAGTCCATGAGGAGGAAAATGAACAACCATGAGTTGGAAAAATCAACACAACAATGGCTTGGGTTTTCGGGTTCTTGTTTTGGGGGGGATGATCTGGCCCTGGACACAGGTGCAAACAGATTCCTCCATAGGTGTTAAGTGATGGGTAAGTCACTCAGGTTGAACTGAGGTCCCCAACACATGTCTGTAATGATGCAATGCAGAAAGCATGTAAATTAGTCCAGTGATCTGATAACCAAGCGTTGTAGGAGGACTGACAACGTTCTCATCCCACCACAGCACTGATCTGATGTAAAGGGTGTTTCCTCAATGTTAGTGTGGTCTTGAATTTTTTTTAAGTTTTGTGAGATATAAGAGGGGAGGAAAGCATGCTCAGGGCTGGGGCGGGGGGCGGCAAGCTAAGTACCACCAAGGAAGATTTGCCAGGAGTGGAGAGTGGTCTTTGTTCTCAGATCCCTGTACTGAGACTCTCCTTGGTATTGGAAGGCCAGGAAGCAGGAGATCTCCTAGAAACGTGGGGCCTAGGGATGCCAAAGGAACAAGGGCCTTCCTCCAGAACCAGCAGAGAGAGCGTGCCTTCTCCTATAGCTGGCACCCTGAATTCAGACTCTGTGGACTGAAGCTCAACATCAAGAAAACAAAGATTCTCACCACTGGGCCAATTGGCAGCTTTATGCTAGATGGAGAAGAGATTGAGATTATTGATAAATAACTTCAGTTTGCTTGGTTCCACAATCAACAATCTTGGCACCAGCAGTCAGGAAATCAAAAGACAAAGTGCATTACTGTCAGGGACCTCTCTAGAATGAAGAGCAATGATGTCAGTCTGGAGACTAAGGTGAGCCTGATCTAGTCCATGGTCTTTGCAATTACTTTCTATGCATCTGAGCTGGACAATAGCTAAGGATGATAGAAGAAGGATTGATATCTGTGAGTTGTGGTGCTTCAGAAGAGTGTTGGACATATCATGCCCTGCCAGGAGAACAAATAGATCTGGGAAAGGGTGAAATCAGGCTGCTCCCTGGAGGCAAAGATTTTGAGGCTCTGTCTCACATATTTTGGGTATGCAGCCAGGAGGGACCAGTCCTTGGAGAGGGACAGCACAGGAGAGGAGGAATATGCAGGATGAAATGGATTGACTCCGGGGAAATTGGATTAGGTGTGTTGGAGACAATGAGATTGGCTCAGGATAGGGCACTTAGGAGCTAATATACACTAGTGAGTCATTGGCACATGACAACAACAACAATAGCCTCCTAAATTGTGAGAAAATGCAGTCATGTTTGTTAAATCCATCCCCTTGTGGTGTTGGCTAGGGCAGCTCGAGAGAACAGAACGTAGTCGATAGAGCACTTACTTCTCAGCTTCGTCTTTATCTCTATTGCCCCCATTCGAGCACACCATCAGCAAACTCAAACAATAGTTGATTCCTGGGACCCAAGATGAACAATGAATAAGGAAGATCCAAGAATCGATGCTTCTGGTGTAACCACTGTGGAAGGCAGTCTGGCTCTTTCTCAAAAAAGTTGCAAATAGAGATACCATTTGACCCAGTAATTCCACTACTGGGAATATACCCCCAAAAGACCATAACTGACATCCAAGCAGATATATGCACACCCATGCTTATCACGGCTTTGTTCACAAAAGTAAGGACCATCAACAAACGAATGGATAGAGAATGCAACATTGAAAACCAAGGAACTCATGTAATATTATTCAAAATGGGTAACCCTGGAGGACATTTTGCTGAGTGAAGTATCTCAGTCACAAAAGGACAAATACTTCATGGTGCCACTGTTGTAAAACGGGACTGACATAGGGGTTGGGGGGAGACTGAGAAAGATGGAATAAATGTTGTATACTGCATTGAAACAGATGAGGGAGAAAACTGTTTAAAAAGGGATATGTGATTAGGTATTATTGTCGTGACAGGAGTCCAGAACGAAGGCTGCATAGTGGAGTGGACCTGGGGGGGAGGGATCGTAAAACAATGTAAGGATTTTTCTTTCACTTTTCCAAGAGGGAATTGTACTGGGGGAGGGGGAGAGGGTTGGGAGGGAAGAAAAGCGCAACAATGAATGAATGGAAATCCAAAGTCTCTGTAAATTTTCACTGAAATAAATAATTAAAAAAATTTTAAAAAAAGAATCAAAGTCTTTGTATTGTGGTGTTCACGCAGAATATGGGCTATAACATGACTTCTACAAGAACAAGGAAATATGTCTTGAAACAAGTGCAGCCGGAGTGCTCTTCAGTGCAGAGGGTGGTAGGACTGGGTGCTTGTGCTTTGGGTGTGTCGTTGGGAGGGACCATCCCCCAGTGAAGGTCATGTTCTTAGTGAAGCAGAAAATCAATGACAGAGGAAGACGGTCAACAAGATGCATTGACGTGGTGACTGCAGCCTTGGATTTAAGGTCAGCAGCGAGGTGAGCAAGGCCTGGGATCGGGCAGGGCTCGTTCTGGCGTTTGCTGGGCTGGATCACTGTGGACTTGAACTGGCTCAACAGCACCGAGCAATGAGAACAAGTGGCTCGAACCAGCCAGCCTGTCCCCCTGATAGCATGAGAGCTGTCCCTGCCACAGACCACCCTGGTGCCCACCCTGTGATGATGGGAGATGCCCTCTCAGCCCCTGACCTTGTGGAGACCCATGAGGGACAGACAGGGACTGCTCTGGACATGCCCCCAAGCCCCTCCATGAAGACATACTCCCCCCAGATTAAATGCTCCACCTCTGTCTCTGGCCCCCCATCCATCTGGGGCTGGCAGTCCCGAGCTCTTCCTCCAGGGCCGTCCAGGGGCAAAGTCCTCAGAGAGCAGATGAAGACAGTACAGACCCTTCTGCACCCCCGCCCCCAGTGCCCTGAAGCCCCCTGCCCCATGGGGATGGGTCTCCTGATACCACCACATTAGAGCCCCTTGGTGGCTCCCCAGGAGAAGGTCCACTTGCTGGGTGTGGCTGTGGTCCTGGTTCCAGAAACAGAGAAATGAGCGCAGCCTGAGTCCCCCTCCCCTCCCCACCCTCTCTCTCTGAAAGGGTGACTTATGACTAATGACTGACCTAATTTAATCACAGCCAAGCAGTGACATGAGTCCAGAAGTGCAGCCAGATCAGGAAGTCCAGCCGCCGTGGCCCCTGATGCCTTTAGGGGAGGGGAGGGCCAGCTATGTGGGGACCTTTGTCTCCATGGCTATGTGTCTTTGGTCACAGCAATGGCCTGAGACTCTTGAGTCCCCATGCAGAGTCTCTGTCTCCTCAGCAAGCCTGTGATGAAGGGGCTGCATGAGGATCAGGGGCCCCGAGGCCACAGTTAAGGGCTCATCTGATGTCAGAGTCCCTGGGCTGGATTCACCCCCAGGCCACCAGGCAGGTCCCACCAACCCAGCCTCCATACTGCAGTTGTTAGAGGCTGTCAGGTAAACTGTAACTCCTAGCAACCCTATGAACCACAGGTCAGGACCTGTGTCATCCTCATCACCCTCACCACACTCGGGCCACTGTCAGTCACCGCGTCCATCCAGCTCGTTGAGATCTTCCTCTGTTTCTCTGACCCTCCACTTTCCCAGAACAACACCTTTTTCCAGTATTGACCCCTTCTGACAGCATACCTGAAGCAGGTGACATGAAGTTTCACCAACCATGTCTCTAAGAAGCACGTTGGTTGCATTTTCTCCAAGTCTGTTGTTGTTGTTAGGTGCCGTCGAGTCATAGACAACTTATAGCGACCCTATGAACGAAAGCCCTGAACACTGTTCATACATATAGAGTTTCTGGAGGCAAGCCATTTAGGAAGTGGATGCCACTCCTGCTTCCAGGCTTGTTTTAGTCGGGAAGCTCCAGCAAACACTGTCCACCATGGGTACCCATTATCACATTTGGCACATCAATGTCACAGTGTTCAGCGTCACAGCAACCATGAGTTGCCTCTGTACAGCAATGCACAGACCAGTGCTATATCACCTAGAAAAATGTTTGACAGAAAATCTGTCCAAGACAGATTTCTTTATTCTTCTGGCAGTCCATGTTCAATACTCTTCTCCAACACAGAGCTCAAACGTATTGACTCTTCTTTGGTTTTTCTGATTCATTATCCAACTTTATTATGCATATGATGTAGTTGAAAATGGTGGGAGAAAGGGGACCCAGTTGAGGCCTCCCTGGAAACAGCCCAGGGAGGAGGGGCTGTGTCCCCAGCTACCAGGCTTCTAGAGTCCTCTGGAGATGTTCGGAGGGACTCTGCGTACCAGGGACAGTGCTGAGTCCTCCAGAACCAACCTAGAGCTTGCATGAGAATAGCGGGTCAGAGGCCTTTATGTCTGTCTGCTGGGTAAACCAAGCCACACGGCGTCCGTGTCCCCACAAAGGGTCAGGGCTCTCGGGGCGGCTGGACAGTGCTGATAAGCACATTTGCACATTAGCCGCCTGAGCCTCTCCTCGGTGCACTGGCGGCTAAGCTCCGCCGCCTTTAACTTCATTAGGACAGGCTCAGTCCAGCCGCCAGCCATGTCTGCCCGCCTGCTGCCAAACACCGACTGTGTGGGAATAAGGACCTGCTGCCGACCAGCCAACTGTTGGTGCTGCGATTAGGGACCTGCTGTCCCCCACCTCCACTTCAGCCGACTGTGTGGGAACCAGGGACCTGCTGCTGTCAGGCCCTGTAACCCCTCACGGCTTTCCCCTCTGCTGCACTCCGGCTGAGAAGGGGCTTCCAAGAAGGGACCACATAGCCACTAGGAGTGCAAGTGGGCGATGACTGTTCACACTGTCCCCCACAGGAGTGGATCAGGCCCAGTAGTGACTGTCAGGATGGCACCGGCAGGGCAGCGTTTGGTTCAGTTGTGTAGCACTGAGGACACTGGACGACTGCCCCCAGAGTTGTTAGGAGTTGATTCAGCTCCGACTCCTAGCAACCCCCGTGTGTGAGATCCCACCTGATCCTGCAGTCACTGTGTCAATCCATCTCGTTGAGGGTCTTCCTCCTTCTCATTGTCTCTCTCCTATTCCAAGAAGGATGTCCTTCTATAGGGACTCCAGGAGCTTCCTGACAACATGTCTAAAATCTGTGAGACAAAGTTTTACTGTTCTTGCCTCTAAGAAATATTCTGACTGCACTGTCTGCAAGATCAGATTTGCTTGTTTAGACATTTCATGGTATATTCAGTATTCTTAATCAATGCCATAGTTCAAAGACATCAACTCTTGTTGGTCTTCCTTCCTTATTGTCCAACTTTCACATGTAAATGTGGCAATTGAAAAGATCATGGCTTGGGTTAGGCACACCTTAGTCCTCAAAGTGACATCCTTGCTCTTTGGTATTTTAAAGATGTTGCTGGCAGCAAATAGCTCAACTTACTGCTGTTGAATCAGTTCTGATGTATCCAAGCCTTCACTGTAAATTGCAACAGGAGGAGACTGCCCCTCTTCCTCTGAAGAAGCATCTGGCCAATTTCAACTACTAGAGAGAAGCTGAGTTGAGTCAGCAGTGTAACTCCCTAGTGGCTACCCCACCAGAGTTACCTTTAGACAGTGTGTAGTTGTGTCATTATGTGCCAGTGAGTTGGAGCCAACTCATAATTGGTCCTTCAGAGGGAGATTGCCCATCTGTCTCCCTTAACGCAGCTGGAAGATTCGAACTGTGTGCCTTTGGGTTGGCAGCACAACTCCATACCGCTAGCCCACCAAAGGTCCCTTCAGATAGCTTCTTGTTGCTGTTGTTTTGTGCCATTGTGTGGGAACGCACTCACAGCTGACCCTGCAGCAGGTTTTCAGAGACAGTGAATCACACAGGAGGAGACTGCCCATCCTGCTCTCTCAGAGCAGCTGCTGGATTCAAACTGCATGCCTGTGGGATTGCAATGCAGCTTCTTGCCCCCAGAGCTCCTTAGTGACCCCTGAGGGTTACTAGAGCTCTTAGATAGCTTCTTCTTGTTGTTGTTGTATACCATAAAGTCAGAAGTGACCCATAGCTGACCCTCCAGGAGGTTTTCAGAGGCAGTTAATTGCATGGGGAGGAGATTGTCCATCTTTCTCCAGTGGATCAGTTAGTGGCCTCGAACTGCCTGCCCTTGAGATTGCAGCGCAGCTTCTTGCCACTAGGGCACCAGAGCTCCCTCTGATAGCTTAAAAGGCACAAGGACAATCTCCTCCCATTCAGTGCAATTAACTGCCTCTGAAAATCCGCCAGAGTGTCAGCTATGGGTCGGTTCCAACTCAACAGTACACAACAACAATTTTCAGCAATTCTGTTAAGGTTTGTTGGGTGGTGTTGATTGCAATCCCACGCTGTAACATCCTTCCTCTCACTTCCTCCTTGTGTTTCACCTTTCCATTTTCCCTTTCCCCTACCCCTTCTTCTGTTATAGTATCACAAGATAACGAAGACACGTGCAAAAGTTGGACAATGAAGTTTGGAAGACCAAAGAACTGATGCGTTAAATTATGGGAAAGGTGGACAGTCCACACCCCAGGGGCACATTAGGCTCCAGACTTGACAGGAAGTCTGAGAGCAGAATGGGGCATTCAGAATCGACCACCCGCCTCAGGGACTCTGCCTTGCACCCCTTAATCAAGAACTTGGTTAAAGTTAGGAGTGACACCAGAAGCAGGAGCCTAAAAGCCTTTGGGGCTTCAGCAAAACAAGTCCAAAGTCACCCTGAACTTCCCCAGGCCAGCATGTGAGTATCACAGTGACATTTGACAACCGACGGAATAGACAAATGAAAACCACAAAGCCCAGACCGCACCCAGCGTGTGGAGTTGGCTCCTGCTCACTGTCTGACTGTCCGTCTGTCCCTTCCAAGGTCGCAGGTCTTTGTGTGAGAAGACTGCCTCTCCTTCCTCCTGAAGGGCGGCTGGTGGATTTGAATTGCCAACCTTTTTGTTAGCAGCCCAGTACATCACTTACTCACCATTGGAGCCCCTTAAGGACAGATGAGAGCTCTCAAGCCTGGAGTTTGAAAGAGGGGTGCAAAAAGGCCAGAATGGAGCTGCGTAGGATGGAGGGAGGGACCGAGGGGGCTCCAAACACACAGGCATGTCCTCCAGACCCCACCCCACTCCCCATCACTTCTCTGTTCTTGTTCACAACCCTGTCAACCCTTCTACTTCTGCCCCACAGACCTTCCTTCAGAGGCATCCTGAGCCCCAAATCTCATGCTCTGACCTGTCTGTACCTCAGACTGTAGATGACACTCAGGTCTCCCATCCCTCTCAATTCAGATATGGATCCTTTGCTCTCTTCCTGTTTATCCCAAGCCCAACCCCCCAGCATGAGGGCACAGTTATGAGGGACAAGGACGCATGTGACCAGCTCTTACCTCCCAACTCTTTGGGAGGGTTCACTCCACCACTCTAAGCTTAAGGAACTGGAGCTTACAGAGGGAAACAACTTCTTGCTTACATGAGAGATGGTGGGACACCACAGCCTAGACCATCAGAACCCCTGTTCTGGGTCCTCTGGCACACACTGTCCACTGCCCATTGCCCAGACACCTAACTTCCAGTGTCCCCAATACTTTGCATTTGAGCTGTTGTCCCAACGTCTGCTCCCCTACCAGGCCAGACTCCTGAGAGAAGAGCCCCAGCAGGGACACTCCTGGGGAAGGAAGCTTGTGATTTCAGGCCCCAAGCCTCAGTTTGTCTCTCTGAAAGCAAAGCCTCGACTTGTGGCGTCTCATGATCTCTTGCGCCATCTGGTGGAGGCAGTGGTCACTCCACCATGACCTTGCAGCAGGGGGACTCCTGGGACCACTAACACAACACCCTGCTGCCATCAAGTCCATTAAGACTCATAGTGACTCTACAGAACAGAGAATTGCCTCGGAATTTCCAAGGCTGCAAGCCTTTGTGGAAGCAGACTGCCTTATTCTTCTCTCACAGAATAGCCGATGAGTTTAAACTACAGACCCGTTGCTTAGCTGGCCAACACTTAACCCACTATGCCACTAGGGGAGAAAAGGCCAGTGGGCGCTTCAGCTGGCCGCTCCAGGATGGATGCCCACTGTCACCTCTATCCACAGCCCTTCCTTGACCAGGGTGAGGACAGAGTCCACGAATATCAGGGTCCTCCTGTCTACCACAGTCCCTGTACCAGCAACACAGGTTACCACTATCAGTGATACTATAGGTCCAGAATTCAGAGACCCATGACTGAGGGTCCCACCCCCAAGTGACTCCTCACAGCCTTCCCTGGGGAAGCCTTTGTCCTGAGGACCAGCACAGCCCATCTAGGGTCCCCCATGGTTTGGATGGTAAGGACAGTGCAGGAAAGCACTTGAGAGGGTGTGTGTGAGCAGCTCACCCCGTTCACACTGGCCCTCAGGGCTGGGGGCTCAGAGGCCAGTGCAGCCTGGTCTCGGCACTTCAAGCTCACCTGGACATCAAGATGGCCACCTGGACATCAGCTACGGCAGCCCTCTGGGAGAGCACCACCCTGTACTTGAGGGAGCGCCATTTGCAGGGGGTCAGAGGGTAGACTCCCTGGTCTAGCCCAGATCAAAGACAATAGAGACCACATGGGTGATGGGACCTGTGTCAGCTCTGCAGCAGCGTACCCCATCTCATGTCAGCCTAGCCAGGTGATGGGTACACTGCTGTCCAGATTCTACCCTTTTCCAGCACTACTGGACTCAGATTCTGGCTGAGTATGTCATCACACCACCCTAGGCCCCCTCAGTTCTCCTAAGCCCTTCTCTAAGCAGGATCTGATGCAATGTTCACAACAGCCCCCTCTTATCACACATTCTGAGAGGTCCACACTTTGTAAGGTCACATTCTCCACCCCCTACCCCAAGCCACCCTTCCTTCAGGACACTCAAGTCTAGATGTTGGACTGCCCAGCAAAAGGCCTACAGTTTGAACACTAGGTAAATCTGCTGTCAGGGACCTTTCCAGAGTACTGAAAGGCAAAGATGTCAGTCTAGAGACTAAGGTGCACCTGATCCAGGCCATAGTCTTTGCAATTACTTGCTATGCATCAGAGAGCTGAATAATGACTAAAGATGACTGAAGAATAATTTATGCCTTTGAGCTGTGGTGCTGGAGAAGATTCTTGAACATACCATGGACTGCCAAGAAAACAAATAGCTCTGTCTTGGAGAGGGTGAAACAAAGTTTCTCCTTATAGGCTAGGATTTTGAAGCTCTGTCTCACACAGGACCTCATGCTTGGAAGGATGGAGGGGCAGCGCAGAAGAGGAAGACCCCAGATGAGACGGATTGATACAGTGATTAGGCAATGAGCGTAGGTGTGTCAGAGTCAGTGAGACTGACTCAGGACAGAGCAGGCTTCAGAGCTGTTGTACATAGGGTCGCTATGAGTTGCATGTGATTTGAAGACACACAACAACAATAACATTGTTGTTGTGAAGTGTTGTCAAGGTGAGCAGTTAACCTGAACCCTGCCCTGTCCTGTGCCATCCCCATAGTCTCTGACATACTAGAGCCCATTGCTGAAGTCACCATGTAAATCCATCTCACTGAGATTCTTCTCCTTCTCTGACCTTCCATCTTTCCAAGTATAATGTCTCTTTCCAAGGAATAGCCTTGCCTAGCTATATGTCCAAAGTATGAAAAATGAAGCTTTGCTCTCTTTGCCTCCAAGGAATATTCTGGCTGCACTTTTTCTAAGATATATCTATTTGTTCTTTTGGCAACCTGTGGGACAATTCAGTACTCTTCTTCAGCGCCACAACTCAAAGACATTAATTCTCCTTCTGTCATCCTTATTCATTGCTCTTTAACACATAGCAGGTGATTGAGAAGACCATGGTATGAATCAGGTGCACCTTAGTTTTCAAACTGACATCATTGCTCTTTAGCATTTTGGAAAGGTTCCTGACAGTGGACTTGCCCAATGCAACATGTCTCCTGATTTCCTGACTGCTGATATGAATTGTGTGGATTCTTGATCCAAATAAGATTAAATCATTGACAGTTTGAGTTTTCTCCATCTTTCATAATGTTGACTCTTGGTCCTATGGTGAGGACCTTTGTCTTCCTGATGTTGAGATGCGACTATACCAAAGGCTGCAATCTTAGATCTTCAGTAGCAATTGTTTCATATCCTCCTCACTTGCATCAAGTAAGGTTGTCATCTGCATAACACAGGTTGTTGATGAGTCTTCCTCAGATCCTGATGCCACATTCCTCTTCATAGAGTCCAACTTGACAAATTACTTACTCAGCATACAGACTGAATAGGTATGAGGAAAGAAGACACCCTGACATACATCTTTCTTGGTTTTAAACCATACAATGCTCCCTGCTCCATTTCGACAACAGCTTCTTGATCTAGGTATAGGCTTCTCATAAGCACAATTAAGTGTTCTGGGATTTCCATTCTTCTCAATCTTAGCCATATTATAAAATATGTAAAGAGCTGAAGACAGAGAATAAAAAGGGAAGAACTTGCTTGATTTCTCAAGAGGAAAAAAATTATAAAAACAAATTCAAGCCTTGAGTTGCATTGAAAGATGCCATGAGCAAAATCTCAATGACCCAAGCACCAAAAGAAGATGAAAAGAATACACAGAATCACTGTATCAAAAAGAATTAGTTGACACCAAAAAATTTCAGGAAATACTATACGAACAAGAGCCGATGGCAATGAAAGATGACGTTCAAGCTGCACTGAAGACACTGGCAAAAAATAAAGCCCCGGGAATCAATGGAATAGCAATTGACATGTTTCTACTAACAGATGCAGCCCTGGATGTGTTCACCGGTTTATATCAGGAAATTTGGAGGACAGCTACTTGACTGATTGGAAAAGGTCCATATTTGTCCCCAATTCCCAAGAAAGGTGATCCAACAGAATTTGAAAATTATCAAACAATATCATTATTATCACATGCAAGCAAAATATTGCTGAAGCTTGTCCAAAAATGGCTAAAATAGTATATTGACAGAGAGCTGGCAAAAGTTCAAGCTGGTTTTAGAAGAGGCCACAGTATATCATTGCTGATGTCAGATGGATCCTGGCTGAATGCAGAGAATACCAGAAGGATGTCATACTACAACAAATACATATTTTCTTGACTATGCAAAGGCATTTGACTGTGTGGATCATAACAAATTATAGATAATGTTGAGAAGAATGGGAATCCTGGAATGAACCCACCAGCCTGGGGAAAACATGAGACCTTCTGCTTTTGTAGATACTGTTGTTGTTGTTGATTGCCTTCAAGTCAAGCATGACTCATAGTGACCCTATGAACAAAAGGCCTGAAGCCCCTCTACAACAACATATATCAAAGTTCACAGAGTTTACAGAGGCATATTATTTAGGATGTGGATGCCACCTCTGCTTCCATAGCTGTCATAGTATGTTATTGTTATGTGCCTGCAATGTATAGTGACTCTATGTACAGCAGCTCTGAACCCATCCCTGTCCTAAGCCAGTTTCGCTAATTCCAACACACCAACCCCCATTGCCCCAGAGTCAATCCATCTCATCCAGGGTCTTACTCTCTTGCGCTGTCCATCCACCCTTCCAAGCACGATATCCTTCTCCAAGGACTGATCTCTCCTGGCCACATGCCCAAAGTAACTGAGGCGGAGCTTCAAAATCCTAGCCTCCAAGGATAGACTTGGTTTGACCTTCTCCAAGATAGACCTATTTGTTTTCTTGGCAGTTCATGGTATGTTCAAGACTCTTCTCCAGCACCACAACTCGAAGACATCTGTTGTTTTTCTGTAATCCTTAGTCATTTGTCCAACTCTCTGAAGCATAACAAGTAATTTAGAAGACCATGGCCTAGATTAGGTGCACCTTTGTATCTAGACTGACATCGTTGCTCTTCAGCACTCTGGAGAGGTCCGTGACAGATTTTCCCAATACAATTTGTCTTTTGATTTCCCGAATGCTGGTGTTAAGAGTGTTGATTGTGGAGCTGAGCAAGCTTTAATTGCTAACAACCTCAATCTCTTCTCCATTTAAGATGATGCTGCCAATTGGCCCAGTGGTGAGAATCTTTGTCTTCTTGATGGTGAGCATCAATCTGTATTGAAGACTACAGTCCTTGATATTTTGCAGCAAGTGCTTCAGGTCTTCTTCCGTTTCAGCAAGCAAGGTTGTGCCATGAGTCTTCCTCCAATCTTGATACCACACTCCTCACAAAGCCTCGCTTCCCAAATGATCTGTTCTGCATACAGATTGAGAAGATACGGGGACAAGATGCATCCCTGACACACTCCTTTCCTGATTTTGAACCATGCAGTGTTTCCTTGCTCTGCTCTGAGGACTGCTTCTTGGTCCAAGTACAGGTTTCGTATAAGCACAACCAAGTGTTCTGACATTCCCATTTTCCTCAACCTCAGAACTCCATCCCACAGGGTCGCTATGAGTCCACCTGGAAATCACTTTACGCCATACAAAAATGGCCACTAGGGGGCGACCGCACAGCGCGGAAATTCTCCCCATCCCGCCCCTGGGAGCCGTATCCACCCGAAGGCGTATCTTGACTCTCCTCCTTGGTGAGCTGAGTTTCACACGTCAGGATCCCAGTTTGGGTTTCTGGCAAAGACCTCAGGCCCAGGACCACCTGGCTAACCTTCCTGGCAAGACAGAGGTATCAGAGTTTGAGGTCAATGCTTGGAGTCCATGGTGGTGACCCCAGTCCTCTTGTCATGGTCCTGGTGGGATTTAGGGGTACATGGGTTCCAAGCGAATCCCTCGCTGTCTCCCCTCACTCTAAACAGCCCCCCCTGTAGACAGGAACTGCGGCTCAGGGTGTCGGGGACCACCCTGGTCTGGACCCTTTTGAACCCTTATCTTAAGTCCAGGGAATACTCAAAACAAGACAGTGCTGTGGCCAGCAGGAACTCACACTGCTGGGGACTGTCTGCCCCTGCTGGCTCTGTGGCCGCAGCAGCTGGCTGGCCACCTCCCCTCCCAGTGGACCTCTGCTTAGCCTGCTGGATACACCTGCTGCAGCAACTGCTTCTGACACCCTGAGTCCCAGCAGACAGCCGTCTGACTCTGTGGCCAGCGTGTCCTGTTCTGACCAGCAGCAGGGATGGGTGTCTTCACTCAGTACCACAGGAGGGTCATCAGACGTGCTCTGTGAGGACTGTGCTAGGAAGGCCATGGCTCTGCAGGCCAGCCAGGGGTGTCCAACACAGGGGCATGGGTGGTCCAGTGGTCTGGGCTTGTCCATCCCCTGGCCTGCTGTGATGGCGACCCTGGGCAGGGACTGGGAGGTGGAGGCCATGGTATGGCTGGTGTCCAACATGTGCTGTTTGCTGCACTTTCTTTGGAGCCATTCAACTACAGTACAGAGACTCCTCACAGTCGCCAGGTCAAGGGCAACTCAGAGCCAGGGTTCAGGCCAGGGGGACAGGGCATTGTCAGATAAAAACCAACCCCTGAGAGCCTCTCTTCTGAGCAATGGCAGGGTAACTCCCAGAGGGGGCGGTTCCTTGAGTGGGTGGCCACAAATATTGGTGGGTGGGAACCTCGAATTTCCAGAGGTTGAGGTGCCACAAGTGGGGGGGTCTGCCCTGCTCCCTTGCCCCCTGCTTTCCCGAGTGGTGGCATCTGGCCACTGTAACTGATCTTAGCCTGCCCTGGGCTCTGGCTTCTCTGGGCCCCTGAGCCTCTATCCAGCTGTTGCCAGGCAGCCATGTCTGTCCTCAGGGCCAACAGCTGCACACCCGGAAGCCTCCCTCCCCAAGCAGGTGTGCCTGACAGAGATTGGCCCAGAGTGTGGGCCCCCAACCTCATCTCAGGGTGTTCCAGGCTTGCCTGTGGGCAAAGTTGACCAGCACTTATCACAGACCAATGCCAAGAACAGCTGGTGCAGCATGGCACCGGCCACGGAGACCTGGAGTGGGGGGAGGCAGAGGTCTCGGGGAGGAGAGAAAAGCCCGCCCACCCTTCACCTGCAGATCCCAGCAGCTGGACATGAAGACACAGAGGTACTGCCTCCTCCCACACTGTTGGGGTGCCTCCAGCCTGTATCTGCCCAGTGCTGACCTACCCCTGCACTCTTCATTCAAGGCCCAGCCACCCACACTGTCCTCTGCGTGTCTCTCAGTCCAGAGCCAGTGTGGAAAGGTCACCTGCACCAGTTCCTGGCCCCATTGCCCCCAGTGGCTCACCACCAGACTAGCTCAGTGACCCGGGATCAGGGCCTGCCTCTGTCTGCAGGGTGGTGCCTGCTAACAGCTCAGCAAGACCATCTCTGGGTACTCCTCCAGGCCCCCCAGCCCTGTCCTTGCCTCACCACCCTCATGCTGGTCACAGCTTAGCTGCACTCCTGACCCCTCATGGGTACTTGGGCAGCTTAGAGAGCCCCACAACTCTAATGACCTGTGTCCCCTCTGGACAGAGCTCAAGTGTTAGGGTCAAATTTGAATGGTTGGACGACCTGTTGTCCTGAGGAATGGAGATTCTGGCTGGGGGTCCCTGTGCAGTTAGCTCTGGCATGTGTGCAGTCCTTGGGGGGACACCACTCCATGCTCTGAGGATAGAAACCCTACATGGACTCACATGGTGGCTCCAGGGCCCTGAAGACACACACTGGAGTACCAATTTCCAATCACTCTCTGGGGTGCATTGTACAGAGCAGATGTGAAGCAGGGTCACATTAAGCTTCTAAGGAGGGCACTTAAAGACAAAGGGATGAGGGAGCTCTGGTGGCCTAGTGGCAAGAAGCTGCACTGCAATCCCGGAGGTACATGGTTTGAATCCGCCAGATGCTCTGCTGGAGAAGGAGGGGCAATCTCCTCCTGTACCTGTCAGATCCGAAGGAAAAAAAAAAGACAAGGGAATGGACAGACAGCATGAGAGACTACAGACAAGAGCTGAGAACACGAGGTAGGTGGTAGGCAAGTGGTCACAGAAAGCTCAAGAGGCCTGGGGCAGCTTTGGTCATCCCTTCCCCATGGGCTGACAAAGGAAAGGGTTGGCACCCGCAGTACTCAGCTTCTTCATTAACACCCTAGATGCCTGAGGGGCTGCCCTCCTTTAGATAGGATGCTCAAAGAGGCTCAGGAGGTGAGCATACATGGGGTGGAAGCTTTGGGGAGCACACAGTGGGTGGCCTGGACTCAGATAAGTCACCTGTGGCTGCCTGGAGACAGGGGATACCAGGACCGTGAAACCAAATTTTCAAGCATGTCGGGCTCAGTTGGTTGTATCTGCCATGGATACTGCAATGAAGAGTGGTGTTAGAAGTAAGTGTGATGTGTGATGTCTGCACTGGGGAGTGGAGTCCAGTGTGATGAGTGATGCCGACACGGACCCCTCCCTGGGGAATGAGATAATATCTATCAAGTATGATGGGTGCTTCATGGGGCTGCATTAGTAAATGGTGTTATGTGTGCAGTGTGATTGGTGATGTCTGCCAGGGGTGCTGAACTGGACAGTGGTGTTACGTGTGTGGAATGTGATTAGTGATGCCTGCACAGACACCTCCCTGGGGAATGACATCATGTCGATCAAGTGTGATTGGGTGATTTATGGGCACTGCATTGGTAAGTGGTGTTATGTGTGCAGTGTGATTGGTGATGTCTGCACTAGGTAGTGATATTACGTGTGTGGAATGTGGTTAGTGATGTCTGCACAAGCACCACACTGGGCTGTGGTGGGTCATGTGTGTTAAGTGGGATTGTTAAGAGTGAGCCAGCCAATGTCTAAACACATCTCCAACCCGAGCCTGGGGGATGGGGCACTGAACCTCAGAACAGGGTCCAGCCTGCCTGGGGAGCAATTTCTCGTAGGCCACTGCAAATGACATGACCACCTCTGAGAGGGCTGTATATTAGTTTGGCCTCTAAGACCCCTGGACCAAGCCCACCTCTTTCCTGGTTTCCTTAGCTGCCAGGTGAGAGGAGGACTCCCCCTCCCAAGCTTCCATGGCCAACGCTGACATCTCCCCCATGAGAGGCCTGGCCAGACATGAAAGAGTAGAAAGGCTGCCCCTGGTCCCCAGCTGCTCGCTGTGACCCAGCCAGCTGCCAGCACCTAAGCCATCAGCCTCCTTGCCCCCAAGACAGGCACCTTGGCGGGGCAGCAACGGGAGGGGCTCATAGCCACCCACTGGCAGGTGATTCATCCCCACTTCTGATTCTTCCAACATCTCCAAACACCTGACAATTTTATGTCCACAGCGTGGTCTTGCTGGCTGCTTTTCTCATCTGCTTCTCCAATCCCTCCCGAAAGGCCCAAGCGGGATGTTTGTTTTATCACGTCTCCGGCCAGGATTTTAATAATCCAGCCGCAGGCTCGGGCGGCTGTGTGGGGAGCGTCTCCTGTTCCTCTTTTTTCTCTTTCAGACCCTGCAGGTCAGTTTCCCTCAAAAGATGTGGTTTTGCTATTAAGAGTCAACATTTCAGCTAGATTGTTCTACCATCCTCATTCCGGGGGCCAGCTGCTCCGAGCTGGCGGCCACCACACGGGTGGACTGCAGCACCCCACGGAGGTCTGCCTAAAATGCCTGCTCCAATGCAAGCCAGAGTATTTGGGCGAATGAGCCTGGGCACATGGGCAGATCTTACCCCCTCGATCAGCATGGCCATCACATTAAGGGAGAGCTGGAGAGGCTTCCATTCCCCCAAATCCACTCACATCCCCCCCACTGTCCGCTGACTCTGACTCACAGTGACCTTATAGGACTGAGGAAACTGGAAACCCCATGGGGCATTGCCTCATCGTTCCAGGGAGTGATCCTCTAATTTTCAGTTAACAGCCAAGCACTTTAACTGCTGTGCCACCAGGTCTGTCCCTCAACCCTAACCCACAGCCATCAGATCAGTTCTGACACACAGTGCCACAGGTTTCCAAAGACTGCCTCATCTTTTTCCAGAGGTGCCGTTGGTGGGTTCGAACCACAAGCCTTTCACTCCTTGGTTATTGTTGTTGTTGTTGTGTGGACTGTCACATTGACACTGACTCAGCTGACCCTCCAGTTGCTTTTCAGAGGCTGAAAATCCCACATGATGAGTTTTCCCATCTTTCTCTTGCAGAGCAGCTGGTGGATTTGAACTGCCTGCCTTTAGGTTGGTAGCACAACTCCTTACCACTAAGTCACCAGAGCTCTCCATTTTCAGATGAGTGCTTATTACTGAACCACCAGGGCTGCTTTCCAAAGAATAGTGAGCACTGATTAAGTACCCACTGTGTGCCATCTAAAACCCCCAGGGTCTCTGAAGTTGACAATCATGATTGTTCCCTTTTAGAGATACAAGCAGCCTCTGAAAAGGGACGCCCATTCCACAGATCCCCAGAGAGCATCCTTATGCCCTGTTCACGTTCTCCACACTGTAACCCACCAAGAAAGGTGGTTCTCATCCATTGCTCAGATGAGGAAACTAAGGCTTAGAGAGGCCAAGATGCCTTGTCCCTGGATCCCGTCCAGGAGGGTAGGTGGTGACTAGCTTCCAGCCAGCACTCCCTGCTCTCTGCAGACTGCAGTACCTACTGCCCACCATGGAGAGGCGCTGCTGCCCACTGCCTAACCTGCCACAGGCTCCCCAAGCCTGGCTCCAGGACAGGCTCTGGATAGAGTGTGATTGGGTTCTCTCTGGGCGAGTCTTGCCCTTCCCGGGAGGTGTGACCTTGGAGGACCCCCTCAGCCTCACTTCCTCTTTACAAGGTAGAGAGCTAGGGGCCCATATGACCAGAATGTTGTCCTGAAAGGGAGGAAAAGAGGAGCTGAGGGACCCCAGCTCTGGGGTTGGAGGTGGGTACTGGCCCACTGCTGGGGACTTACTCCATATCCTGACATCTTGAGACTTGTCCATTGTCTGGGAGCCAGTCTCTGGGTGTCTCTCCTGCCCCCGCTGCTCACTTGAAGAGCCTCGGGGTCCAGCCCATGGCCCTGGGGCTGGAAAAGGTGTGTGCTGGTAAAAAGGTGGGAGGGTTATGGGGGTTGATGAAGTAGGAGAGCTGTAGGGCTGGTGGCTGTGGAGATTTGGGGCATGGGGTACACCTTCCCTTCCTGGTCTACAGAGCCCATGCCTGCCCATCTGCCAAGGCTGCCCTTTGTGATGGGTACACCAACCGACCAGAAGGGAGTTAAGACTGAGCTTGACGAGGGACAGTGCACCCCCTTCCTGATGCTGCACCAGCAGCCCAGCTCCCTTGTGCCCTGTGCTCACTCCTCGCTCTAAAAACAAATTCAATGATCATAACCCAGAGCAGGGACTCTGCTTCCCAGGTAATCAGGCAGGACCGTCACCCCTGGGTGGCTCCGGCAGCAAGGAGCCTTCTGTAAGGGGCCAATTCTAGGTATGGGGACCCTGTTACCCCAGGAGTAACTCTGAACCTAGGGACCCCCACCTCTAGGAATGACTGTGTACATGGACCCCCACCCTCCCAGGAATGACTCTGTATACAGGAACCCCCAACCCCCAGGAATGATTCTGGGTACAGAGACCTCATCCTTCAGGAATGGGTAGAGGGACCCCATGCCTCAGTAATCACTGGGTACTAGGACCCCATCCCTCAGAAATCACTGGGTCCAGGGAACCCATCCACCCCCGGGAATGACTTTGGATACAGGGACACCTCCCGTCCCCCTTAGCTGACTCTGAGCACCCAGCACCAAACCTTCTACAACCATGAACTTGCTTACTTAGCTGTTACCAGGCAGATGACAGAACCCCTCCCCTTATCACAGCCAGGGCTCCGAGGCAGAGGACAGAGAGCTGCTTCCTCCTCTCTGTCCAGCCCCCTCTGGACAGAACCAAGCAGCTCTGGGATTTTCTCCTTTCCCTCAGGAAGCTGAGTAGATGCCCCATCCGGGGGTGGGGGTAGGGGGGCATCACAGGCCCTGTGATGGGTGAAGGGGTGGCTGTGGCTGAGGTAGTGGGACGGGGACTGGGGTTTATTAAGTGACATGAGGGTCTGGCCCTTGGCCCAGCTGCTTCCTGCCCATGACGACTGCAGGGGCTGCAGGCTGTCCACCAGCACCTCTGACAAATGCCAAGCACCGCGGGGACCGATGACAGAGATGGATGGCTGGGCCAGAGCCCTCGGGGGCTGCAGAGACATCACGGTGACTGCCCCCCTCCTCCGGAAGCCACCTGCATTGCTGGTGGGTGTGCTGACTGGTCCCTGGCCCATGTCCGGGGCCAGCTGTGGACCCCGAGGGCCAGTGTAAAATGAGAACAGAGTTGGGACAAAGTAGATGAGGGTGACCCAGGGGCTGAGGGGAAGAGAAAAGAGGAAACTGAAACAAAACATACTTAAATATGGACACATGCAGGATTTTTTAGTTCTATTTAAAAGCACTAAAACTTTTGGCCATTTATTCTCTCCCAAATATTTCAGAAGAGTTGATGCCTTTGAATTGTGGTGTTGGCAAGGAGTACTGAATGAACTATGGACTACCAGAAGGACAAACGAATCTATCTTGGACAAAGGGCAGCCAGAGTGTTCCTGAGAGACTTCATCTCACACACTTGGACATGTTATCAAGAGGGGCCGGTCCCCGAGCAAGGATATCACGCTTGGAAAAGTAGAGCGGCAGTTAAATAGAGAAGACCCTTAAAGCCGTGGACAGACATGGTAACAGCAGCAATGAGCTTGAGCACAGCAGCTGTTTGGAGGACAGCCCAGGAGCAGGCTGAGCTCCGTTCTGCTGTGTGTGGGGGCGCTGTGAGTTGAAGCTGACTTGATGGCACCTACCAACAATCCCTACTGAAAACGGTGTCTGATCTTCTGTAACAGGGGCTTCAAGTCCTCCTCACTTTCAGCAAGCAAGGCTGGGGATGGCAGCTGCTTCCTGCTCATGATGATTGCAGCGACTTGTATCTCAATGTGGACATTGCATCTCAATGTCAAGAAAACAAAAATTTTTACCACTGAACTGACAGGCAACAGCATGACAGATGGGGAGAAGATTGAAACTGAGAGAAGACTGAAACTGTCAACAATTTCATCTTAATTGGATCCACAATTAAAACCCTTGGTACCAACAGTTAGGAAATCAGGAGACATATTGCACTGATAAAGTCTGTATTTAGGGATCTCTCCAAATTATTGGAGAGTAATGATGTCATTTTGAGGACTAAGGTGCATCTGCTTTGGGCCGTGGTCTTTCCAATCACTTGCAATACATTTTAGAGCTGGACAATATATAAGGATGACAGAAGAACTAATGCCTTTGAGATGTGGAGTTGGAGAAGAGCACTGAACATCCCGTGAATGGCCAAAAGAGCAAACAGATATGTCTTGGAGAAAGTGCAGCCGAGTGCTCTTTGGAGGCAAAGATGATAACTCTTTGCCTCATATACTTTGGGCTGTTGCTAGGAGAGACAATACTTTGGAAAGAGACATCATCCTGGCAAGAGGGTTGGTGAAGGAGAGGAAGACCCCTTGGCCAGGTGGATTGACATGGTGGCAAACACAATGGGCTCTAGAGTGTGAGGAAGTGTGAGGATGGTGCAGGATAGAGTAGGGTTCAGATCTGCTGTTCATAGGGTCCCTATGGGTCATGCTTGACTCGACAGCAGCTAATAACAACACAACAAAGTGTTTCAGAGTGCATATCTTAAGGAGTCCCTGGGAATGCAAATCAATGGTGACTTGGCTCAGCTACTGTCAGAAAGGCTGGAGGGTTGAGTCCACTCAACCTTTGAAGTGCCTTTGAAAAAAGTTCTGCAAATACCTTTGTATTGTTTCCCCTTTAACCACTTAGTGAGAGCAACGGGAAGCACAATTCTATTTTGGGGTCACTCCACATGCCCGGTCACCACGAGTTGGAGTGATAAAACTGTTGTCACCACAGGAGTTTTGGAGGCTTATTTATGCAAGTAGCTTTCCAGGTCTTTCTTCCTAGTCTCTCTTTGTCTGGACGCCCCACTGGACCCTGCTCAGCATCCTAGCAGTACATGAGCCTCCTGTGAGAGTAGCAGCTGGGATCTGAGCCCAGGTTCTCCCATGTAGAAGGTGAGAGAATCCTATCGTTGAAACTCCACTGCTCGCTGGGAATAAATATTACAAAACCTCTCTGCCATTGAATTGATTTTCAATACACAGTGACTCTCCCGTCAGGTTTCCAAATCTTTACACAAGCACACTGCCTCATCTTTCTCCTGGGGCAAGCTGGTGGATTTGAACTGCCGACCTTTTTGTTAGCGGCCAGATATATAATGCCCTGTGCCATCAGGACAGAAGTAAAAGGCTAGAAAATGCAATCATTTCAATGCTGGTGGAGAGGGCTGGGTGGAACACTTAGGCTGCAGGTGGCAGAGGGAAGTCAGAGACAACAAAATGTGCGGCCAGGCAGAGCCCCACACACACGCTCCATGAGTCAGAGCAGAGCTGGGGTCCACGGGCTTTTCAAGCTGCTGACTCTGTGAAAGCAGATCACCAGGCTTTTCCTCTGAGGCACTTCTACTAGCATTTGAGCACTTTGTCCATTTTTATTGCCGGAGATGGGGGCTCAGGTGGTCTTATAGGGAAAGTGAGGAGTGCAGAGGAAAAGAACGAAAAATTAACCAAAGACCCTACTCAGGATGGTGAAGAATTTTAGCACAGTGACCAGAGAGCACTGGATGAGGGAGATCCTTCTAAATGCTCTGGGCACCTGCCTACAGGGAGCTGAGAGTACTGGGGCGCTTGCCCCCCATAGAACCCCTGAACCTCTGCCTTGGGTCCTCCACCAGTTGGAGCTGACCTGCCCAAGCAGTTGTCCTGAGTGTGGGGCTCACTCAGAGGGACTATCTGCCCACCATCCAGCTCCCCAATCTGTGCCTTCTGACTGAGGCCAGGGTGTGTGAATCTAACTGCTGCCCAGCTCAGGGAGGAAATCTCCAGCTTTACCCTCAGGGACGGAGACCTGTCCCTGCTGGGGCACAGAGCTGGCCAGGGCACCATTTCTGAGGTGAGGGTAGCAGGGCAGGGCAGTTCTCCAGGAGCTCCTGTTAAGAGAACAGTACCCCAAGGTCTGGGATCCACTCCCTCCTATCTGGGCCTGCATTGTTACGGAAAGGCCAGGTAAGGGTTGTGCTCCTGCTCTGTCAGGAGGTTGGAACAACCGCTACAAGGCTGTGTCCTACTACATTATTTATCAGGCCACTCACCCAAAGGTCAGTGGTTCAAGTCCACCAACCACTCCCTGAGAGAAAGCCGAGGCAGTTTGCTTCCATTAAGATTTAGTCTCAATAACCCATGAAGGATCCACATGAGTTGAAACCAACTTGATGGCAGTGAGTCTGGTTGTGAGTCCTCAGAGTAGGGTCCAGACACCTCCAAATAATTTGCCAGGTGCCCCACCACCCTGATCTATCACCTGCTGTACCCAGTATCTTGCACAAATGCCCCAAGGGCTGAGAAGGGGCTGGGACAAATCTGAGTCTTTCTGGGGTCTCTCTGGGGTGACCACCTGTGTGTTTGGGGAGGACCGAACTCCACGCACAGAGGTGATTCTGACTCATGGTGACCCTCCATTGGGTCTTGGAGGCTCCTCCTCACAGGGGGACCCTGCCTTATCCTTCTCCCTCAGAGTGGCCGTAGATTTGAACTGCTGACCTTTTGCTAGCGGCTTGATATACCATACAGCATGCCAGCAGAGCTCCTTCTGGTGAAGATGCCCCTCTGTGGACTCTGGAGCATCTCTCTAGACATTTACAATTCGTGTCCTGTCACGCCCTGTCCCCACGGCAGGGAACAGTGGAGTCAGGAGTGGACAGGGTTTGAGAATGCCAGCTTTGGGTCTCTGGAGCCCCCAGGGAAGGCCACCCCCTGGCACAGGCTCCCATCCTGGAAAGCTGCCCTGAGCGAGCAGCCCACCCTTTTGCCAAATCAGGCAGGGGCAGGAGGGGTGGGCAGGGCAGCCCGCTTCTCTGTGGCCCAGCGGCCACCACACAACAGGGCTCTGAGCCTGGGAGGCAGTGCCCGCCTGCCCGCCGCTCAGCACAAGGGCCTCATTGTGCTAGGCGGCTGTGGGCAGCAGGTGGCTGGCCGGTCCACACGGGAGGCCCTGCCGCCAGCCGCGCAAGCGGAGGAGGGCACCGCGGGCTCGGGGGGTGGGGCACGGGTGGGCAGCCCGGGCATGAAGGCACTTATTCTCCTGCCCGGGGAAGGTGGGGGCTGCAGCCTGGGCAGCATGTGGCCACGCGCCCCCTCCCTGCCTTGGGCCTCAGGCCAGTCTGACCCCACCCAGGACATGGCGCCAGCAACGTGGGCTGGGAGCAGGGGGTTAGTTCTGAGCTGAGCAATCCAAGAATTCTTCCTGGAGGTGGTGAGCTGTGGCCGGAGCCAGGAAGGAGGCTGGGCAGCAGAGCGGAGGATCACCACTGCTGACCAGGGCAACGCAGGATGGCAGCCCCTCTTGCCACCACTGGAGGGCTGAGCACAGGGTGACTGACCACCTGGATGGCTGACAGTCCCCTCTGAGCCTGTTTCCTTTCTGTAGAGTACAAGGAGTCCTGGTGGTGGTGTGGTGAAAGTACTTGACTGATGGCCAAAAGGTTGGCGGTTCAAACTCACCTATCTCCACAGGAGAAAGAGGAGGCAGTCTGCTCTCATAAAGATTTACAATATCACAGACCCTCTTGGGCGGTTGTACTCTGTCCTGTAGGGCCATTATGAGTTAAATTGTACTTAAAAGCACTAGGAACACTGTAACATAATGGGCTAAGTGTTGGACTGCTAATCAAAAGGTCTGTGATTTGAGCCCACCAGCACTCTGCAGGAGAAACATGAAGCCATCCGCTTCTGTAAAGACGTGCACAAGGTGGCCATCGTCCGTAATGGGCTTGAGGGAAGTGGGATTGTCTCCGAGTAGTAGAGGCATCCCCGGAGGGGGCTGACAACAAGCTGAGCTCGGACACAGAAGGGTCAGCACTTCAGGCTCCCAGCCCTGACCCACCTACTCTGTGAGTTGGGTCAGAGTCACCATCCACTCACAGCTGTCGATGGGTAGGCACAAAGAGGCCTTGCCCTCCCAGCCTGCCTTCCCTCACCCCCCCCCACTGCACCCCTGGCAAGGAGAGCACTCCAGCAGCCATGGTCTGGACCCCTGGGCAGGCCACTCCAGCCAGGCGGGAGGTCCCTGTTCAGCAGCCAGGAGAAACACATGTGGTGGTCTTTGCCAGGGCTCCTGTCCCTGGACAGCTGGAACTGGCCAGCTTTGGACAGCCCAGAGCTTTCACTCTAGCTCAAAACTAGCTCTAAGACTCAGACCTGTCCCCTCTGAGCTGACCAGCTCTGTCCCCTCTGGGCTGACCAGCAGCAGGCCTGACCTTCCCGGTGCTCATCACCTCAGCTGTTTTTCTTGATGCAATTTTCCCTTGGAACAAGAGGCTTTGAGTTAAGATGGTTTTCCTGGTGTGTCCAGGGCATCTCAGAATTGAGACTCAGAAACAGCTGACGCAGCAGCAGGTGAGGGCTTTCTGCAGGAGTGTGGACGCTAACTCCTCTGTGCCCCTGATCCATATGGGAACGGGGAAGTCCCCACACTCAGATGGTCCTCTATCTGGGGATTCAGCATCCCGTGGGCCCCCAACAGCTTCTACTCTTGCGGGAGCTCCACATAGCAGCCTTGGGGGCTGAGTCAACTGGTCTCGTTCTCCAGGTGAGAAAGCCGATGCTGAGGCCCCCAGGTGGATGCCTCCCCTGGACCAGGTCCTGCAGTGGCTTTGTGGGACACCCCTGGATCTCACTCTCCTAGCCAGCAGCTCCTTACACAGGGCCCCTAGCTGCTACTCAGTGGGGTCTCCATGGGGTACCCTCTGCCACTGCTGGAGCTCTGGACACCTGTCTCAGAGGGAATATCCTGGACAGCTCACTGTCCTGCCCCCTGGGCCCTAGCCTGGGGCTCAAGCTCACATTAGTCTATTGGCTGGCCCACAAAACCCTCCCCCGCCTTGTGTGTGTTCAATCTCATACCTGAAATGCACACCAGCCTGATACGCAGTGACAGCGGTGACTGGGTTAGCTGGGCCAGGCCTGCCAGGTGAAAACTCCTCCTCTATGCTTACAGAGCAACGTTAGGCCCCTCCTTCAGGAAGCCCTCCACCTTTCTCCTATAACAGTTCGCAGCAAAACCTGGACGAGGGCAGGCTGGAATGAGGACTGGGACCTGCAATTGCCGGACCCCTACCCCAAGGTCCTGCAGAACCTGAGACCAATTTGCCCACTGCAGCCCAGGACATGGGGCCTCACCATGCAGAACAAGCACATATGCAAGTATGTCTGTGTGTGTGTGTGAGCGTGCACCTGTGTGTGAATGTCTGTGTATGTGAATATGTTCCTGAGTATATGTGTGTGTATAGTATGTGAGTGTACTCTGTGTGAATCTGTATGTGTGTCTGTATGTAAATGTGCATATGCTTATAAGTGTGCATCTTGGTGTGAGTACATACGTGTGTAAATATGTGTGTTTGTATGAATGTGGGAGTGTGTGTCTGTGTATGTATGTCTGTGTAATGTGTATATATACATGAGTATGTGTGTGAATATATATGCATATATGTGTGTGAATGTGTGAGCGTATCTGTATTTTATGTGTCTGTGTGTGTCTGCGTGCATGTGTATATATGTCATGAATATGTGAATGTGAATGTGAATATGCATGCACATATGTGTGTCTGAATATGTGAGTGCATCTGCATATAAGTGTATCTGTGTATTGGTGTGTATGAGTGTAAGTGAATGATCTCTAGTGTGAGTGTGTATAGGTGTGCGAGTGTATCTATGTGTATGAATGCGTGTCTGTGGATGAGTGTGCCTGTGAGAATGTCTGTGTCCGAATGTATACATGCATGAACATGTGTCATGTGTGCATCTGTGTGTATCTATGTGCCTGAGTTGGTGTGTATGAATGTGAGTGTGTAAATGTGTTTTTGTATGAAAATGCGTGTGCCTACCTAGGTGTGAGTGTGCTTCTGTCCGTGAGTGATGAATATTCCTCCCAGAAGTCCCTTGTGCGGCTTCTCCTTCTGGGGGTGATATACGACCCCTCTCACAGTCCTGCCTTTCCAGGCTTCTGTGGGGTGGCCAGGGAGTGGGAGGGTATGGCGGCAGGGACATCTCAGAGCCGGAGGTGGGGTGGGGTGGGGGATAGAGGGGCGGGTCCCAGGATGTGGAGAGGGATGTGGGGCCGCGGTCGCCTGGCGTCTGTCAGGAGGGCACACAAGCTCATGGCACTAATCGATTCTCCCCTTATTCCTTCTCGGCCCAGCCTGGAGCCGGATCAGAGCAAAATTCCACAGCTGCTGAGCACAGAACAGCTAACATCCAGCCAGCCTCTCCTCACCACTCCCCCCAGTGCCAACCCAGGGCCCACTCTCAGGCAGAGCTCAGCGACCGCATCCATGTATGTCTTGGGGACACCCTGACACCCCAGGTCTGAGGTTATGTGAGCCAATGAGGTGTCCACCATGGAGGTTTAGGAGCGTGGAGGACAGCCTGATATCTCCTCTAGAGGCTTAACAGTATTAAGGTTCAGTAAAGTCCCCTTGAATTTCAAGAGCATAGGGACCAGCCTGATGGCCTAGAGACTTGTGTTAAGGCTAGCAGCATGACACACCCTGAAGGCCAAGAATACAACCCCAATTCCAAGCAAGGAGCTTTGGTTGCCTATAATACCTGCCCAGAAAAGTCACTCTTGGATTCAAGTGGCCGAGTGTGGAAAGGTACAGAAATACACAGGACTTGGCAACATCGTGGCTCTTCCCACACCACTTGGATTTTCTGCTTTGTGGGGCCAACTGCTCCTGTCTCTCCTCCATCCTCTAGTCCATTTCCATTGCACTGACCACTCTGGATACAGAGCTTTTGCATTTGTTGTTCCTGGGACAGCTTTAACCTTTGACTGTGTGCTATATCTTCACTACCACACCCAGTTAGTCACAAAGGCTACCTCTGCCAAGAAGCCCTCCCTGATCAGCCGCTGTGCCCCCACTGTGTTACTGTCATCATAGCATGTGTCCCTCTTGGGAATGACCTCATTCATGTATTTGCTTCTTGTTATCCCCACTCTGCCTTTTAGACCTAAAGCTCAGCCTAGCACCTGCCACTCAGGAAATGTCCAACATGTCTCTGCCAAGGGAATCAGTGAACAAATGGCCATTGGAATCCCTAGCTAAAAACTGAAAACAGAGAGGCAGTCACTTGGATATACGATCCTCCAACATCTGGCACACAATTCTTTTCACTGAATTAGCCAGCTGTTCTGCAGTCACCCGTAACCAGGCTGATTAAATTCATTTTTGTAGGTTGACTTTAGTTGATGGAGCAGAACAGAGAGTCTAGGGACATTCTTTCTTCACAGAAACTGAGTGGACTGAGTATCAGTGCAGGAGACAAAACACAAAACAAAACAATAAATATACATTAACTCTATGAAACAACACTGTATCCATCAAACAGATGCGCATACAGATCCCTACCTCACACTTTATAGAAGCTAATCCAGAGAGATTGAAGTTGTTCAATTCGGAAAACTCTTTCTTTCTCAGTGCTTGGAAAAAAATGAAAGATGGCACTCTAACCAACCTGTGGAAAAGGTAACCCTCTCAAAGCCTCATTCCAAAGCCAGAAATCACAAAGAAAAAGATGGGCATCATTCCTATCATGAAGTATAATAAGCATGCAACATTCAGAAACAATTTCAAAAAAAAGAGGAGGGAAGGAATACCTGCATCAACAAATGACAAAGATATTTCAGCTCCAGGCCCAGCAGCCCCACAATGAATACCCTGGAGGTGATTTTATTCAGATTATTGCAATTATAGATGTTTGGTTCCAACTCATAGTGACTCTATGTACAGCAGAACAAACCCTGCCTGACCTTATGATATCCCCACAATCATTGTTTGAGCCCTTTGTTTCAGCCACTGTGTCAATATATCCTCTTGGGTGTTTTCCTCCTTTCCAATGACCTTCTACTTTACCAAACATGATGTCCTTCTCCAGGGACTTGACCCTTCCGATCACATGCCCTAAGTACATGAGAAGAAGTCTAGCCATCCTTGTCTCCAAAGAGTGTCTGGCTACAATTAATCCAAGATAGATGTACTCCTTCTGGAAGTCAATGATCTAGTCAATTTTCTTTACCATATCTCAATTCAAAGGCATGAATTTTTCTTTGGACTTCGTCTTTCACTGTCCAGATTTTTCACATGCATATGAGATGACTGAAAAGGTGGGGTCAGGAATCTGGAAGAGACAGATTCTGATAATTAATGAGGAATCTGGGATTAATTAATCTGGGGTTAATTAATGAGGAATCTGGAAGAAAACAGCCAAAGTTTCTAAAATGAGAACATCGTTGAGAGAACAGAGATAGTATCTTTTTTTTTTTTTGGTTACTTTTTAAATTAATTTTAATGAAAGTTTACAGAGACTTAGGATTTCTAGTCAGTCATTCACTGTTGCACTTTTCTCCCTGCCCACTCCCTCCTCCCCAAATCATACCTCTCCTTGAAAAGAGAAAGAAAAACTCTTTCATTGTTATGCAATTCCTCCTCCCAAGTTCACTCCACTATGCAGCCTTCATTCTGGACTTCTGTAATGACCAGAATACCCATTCATATATCCTTTTTAAACAGTTCTCTCCCTCATCTGTTTCAATGCAGTATACATCATTCCTCCCCTCCTTTTCTGTCTTCCCTCAACCCTGATGTCAATCCTGTTTTACAACAGTGGCCCTATGCAATATTTGTCCTTTTGTGACTATTTCACTCAGCATAATGTCCTCCAGGGTCCATTTTGCATAATAATTCATTAATTCCTTGTTTTCAGTGCTGCATAGTATTCCATTGTGTGAATATACTAGAGCTTCTCTATCCATTTGTTTTTTGATGGGCACTTGGGTTATTTCCAGCTCTTTGCTATTGGAAACAAACTTGCAATAAACATGGGTGTGTATATGATGGTCTGTTTTTTAAATACACAAGGGTGAATGGTCTTGGGACACAAAAGGGGGAGGGTTGGCTCCTCCCAGGAACTGAGGGCTTGAGTCAAATTCAGCACTGCCAGCTCCTCTTCTTGTTCTGGGCTCTGGTGCTTTAATGATAAGGAATTGTGCTGCAATGCAAAGGTTATTATATGCTCTGGAGTTGCTTGTGACTCATAATGACCCTATGTACAACAGCTCTGAACTCTGTTCTATCCTGAGCCACTCTCATTGTCTCTGACACACTTACCTCCATTACCCCAGTCACTGAGTCAATCCATCTCATTTAGGTCTTCTTCTCTTGCGCTGTCCCTCCACCCATCCAAGCATGATGTCCCTCTCCAAGGACTGGTCCCTCCATGCAGCATGCCCAAAGTATATCACATGGAGCTTCAGAATCCTTGCCTCCAAGGAGCAGCCTGGTGTCATCCTCTTCAGGACAAACCTGTTTGGTTTTTCTAGCAGTCCATGGTATATTCATTACTCCTCCAGCACTACAACTCAAAGGCATCAA
Source organism: Elephantulus edwardii (assembly GCF_000299155.1). NCBI lineage: Eukaryota > Metazoa > Chordata > Mammalia > Macroscelidea > Macroscelididae > Elephantulus > Elephantulus edwardii. Next base: position 4,861,038 of record NW_006399959.1, read on the forward strand.
TTCTCCTGCTATTATCCCTACTCATTGTCAAGATTTCTGATACATAGTAAGTTATTGCAAAGATTATGGCCTGGATCAGGTGCACCTTAGTCTCCAGACTGACATTGTTGCTCTTCAGTACTCTAGTGAGATCCCTGACACTAGATTTTCCCAATGCAACTTGTCTTTTGATTTCCTGGCAACTGGTACCAAGAGTGTTGATTGTGGACCCAAGCAAAATGAAGCTGTTAACAATCTCAGTCTCTTCACCATCTATCATGATGCTGTGAATCAGCCTAGTGGTGAGAATTTTTGTTCTCTTGATGTTGAGCTTCAATCCATGCTGCAGTTCTTGACCTTCTGCAGCAAATGCCTGAAGTCTTCCTCAGTTTTGTCAAGCAAGATTGCATCATTTGCATAACACAGGTTTTTGATAAGTCTTCCTCCAATCCTGATGTCACATTCCTCCTTAGAGAGACCAATCTCCTGGATGATCTGTTCCGCATATAGACTGAAAACATATGGAGTTAGGATGCATGCCTGACGCACATTTTTCCTGATTCTAAACCATGCAGTGTTTCCTTGCTCTCTTCTAACGACTGCCTCCTGGTCCAAGAATAGGTTTTGCATAAGCACAATTAATTGTTCTGGGATTCCCATTCTTCTCAGAGTTAGCCACAGCTTATTGTGATCCACACAGTAAAATGCCTTTTCACAGTCAATGAAACACACAGACAGACATTTCTCTGGTATTCTCTGCTTTCAGCCAAGATCCATTTAGCATTAGCTTTAACATTCCCTTGGAAACAGGACTGACATCCACTTCCTAAATAACATGCCTCTGGAAATTCTAAGAACTTTGATAAATGTCTATAGTCATAGAAAGGCTTCAGGCCTTCTGTTCATAGAGTCATGCTCGGCTTGACGGCAATCCAGCAACATAATATCCCTCCTACAACAGCTTCTTTTAAACTCAGCCTCCATATCTGGCAGTTCTCTGTTGATGTGCTGAGCTGACCCAGCCGTTTTTGGATAATTTTCAGCAGGATCTTGCTTGCATGTAATATTAATGATATCATTCGATAATTTCCATACACTCTATCGGGTTACTTTTTTTAGGAAAGGGAAGAAATATGGATCTCTTCCAGTCAGTTGGTTGTCCTCCAAATTTCTTGGCACAACTTGGTGGACACATTCAGGGAAGCATCTATCTTGTTGAAATATGTTAATTGGTATGCCATCAAATCCTGGGGCCTTGTTTTTTGCTGATTCCTTCAGAGCAGCTTGAACTTCGTCCTTCATCACCACAGGCTCTTAATCATACATGTTTCATGAAATTCTTCTGTGTTGGCTAATTCTTTTTGGTATAGTAACTCTGTATACTTCTTCCATCTTCTTTTAATGCTTCCTGGATCATTTAATATTCTGCCCAAAATATCCTTAAGTATTGCAACTCAAGACGTGAAATATGTTCTTCAGTTTCTTCAGCTTAAGAAATGCCGAGTTTGTCCCTTTTGATTTTCTGATTCCAGCTCTTTGCATATTTCATTGTAATACTTTGCTTTGTTTTCCCACATTGCCCTTTGAAATCTTCTGCTCCTTAATTTCTTGAATTTCTCCCTTTGCTGTGGCTTCTCAGTGCTGTAGTGCAATATTCAGAATTTCCTCCGACATCCATCTTGATCTTCTCTTCCTCCTCTGTTTTTGTAATGACCTTTTGCATTCTTCCTGGCTGATATTCTTGATATCCTCCCACAGCTCATCTGGTCTTCACTCATTAGTGTACAGTTCAATCACTAGCTGCTCTGCTGGAGAAAAATGGACAATCTCCCATGTAATTTACTGCCTCTAAAAACCTTCTGGAGGGTCAGCTATGGGTCAGTTCAAATGCAACAGCACAGAACAACCACCACCTCTTGTTCAGGATGGTTATTTATCACTGAGACAATCCAGAGGCTATCACAGACTCCTGAGTGGACAAAGTCAGGCCTGAGGGGCACTCTCACGGAGGTTAAGCAGGGACTGGGGAACTGGGGACAATCTAGCAGCAAAGTCAGGACTAGGGAATGCTTCCTTGGAGAAAAGTTAAGATTGAGGGGATCTCTCTAGAACTAAAAAAGGTATTCTTTCAGGGTAATGTCAGGACTAGGGACACTATTTTGGGGTGAGATTGGGACTGGAGGACACGGTGATTGGGCTGTGTGGCCAGCTCTGTTAATTCCTCCAAATCCCTGAGGCTCTTGGTGATAACAGTAGTGGCTTATGGCTGCTATAACAAGGGAGCCCAGACTGTGAGCCTTCAAACAACAGGGGTTTGTTCTCTGGAAGTTCTAGAGGCAGAAGTCAGAAATCCAGACTTGGGGAATGCCAGTTTCCCTTGAAGACTCCAAGGTTGGTCTTCTCTGTCTCTTCAGCTCCTGATGACTTCAGCCCTTCCTGAGCTTGTGGCTGCATCACTCAATTCATGCCTCTGTCACTACAAGGTTACGGTCACCAGTGGAACAGGACCTGGAATGGAAAGGTGTCTTCTTAGAGGGTGAGTGTGGAGGGGAGACACGGTTCAGCCCACAGTTGTGCTGCCCACACCATTCTCCTAAAAAGACAAAAGTAAGCCTGGCCTTTCACCTGATTCTCAAGGGGGAAACACATGAGATCTTTATGAGGACCTGAGGGAAGGGGCTCACCTTGGTCCCAAAAGACCCTGACAGGGTTACCCAGTTGATCTTGCCCAGCCAGATTCCCCTAAATAGGGCTCTGTCATCCCCACAGCCAAGTCCCACTGTCCTAATTACATGTTGGGGCCATGGTGGGGCCAGTCTGGTGGCCGTCTCAGGCCCAGCTGTCATAGAAGGACCAAATTCCCAACCCCAGGGTCCCAGGAGGCCCAAGGCCACCATAGCAGGCTCTTCCCATCTGATCCATGGGAGAAAGAAGAGGAAGTCTGCTTCTGTAAAGCTTTACAGTCTTTCAAAGATCACAGGTACCTCTGCTCTGCCAGGTAGAGCTGCTGTGAGCTGGAATCCACTCAATGCAATGAGCTGGATTGGGTTTGGTGGTGCAGCAGATTTAGTGTTGGGGACTAACCTAAAAGTCATCAGTTTTTAAACCCACCAGCTGCTCCATGAGATTAAGAAAGGACAGTCTAACAACAGACTATTGTTATTAGGTGCCTAGTTGGCTCCAACTCATAGCTCCCTCGTGCACAACAGGATAAGATTTACCCAGGTTTGTCCAGTCCTGTACAATCCTCACAGTCAGTGCTTGACCCCATTGCTGCAGCCACTGCATCAGTCTATTTCATTGAGGGTCTTCATCTTTTACTGATTTATCAAGCACGATGGTTTTCTCCAGGGAGATCTTAAAAGAATGCAACAATTAAGGCAGGCCTTATTTACTAGTTAATCTCAGCTTTGATTGATTTTAGTGTTAAAGAGCAAAGATGTCATTCTTAGGACTAAGGTGTACATGACCCAAGCCATAGTATTTTCAATCACCTCATATGCTTGTGAAATCAGGACAATGACTAAGGAAAACAAGAGAAAAAATGGATGCCCTTTAAATGATGATTGTGGGGAAGAATATTGGCCATACCACAGGTGGAGGTAGGAATAAACAAATCTGTCACAGAAGATGTGCAACCAAGATATTTCTTAGAAGCAGGGACAATGAGGCAGCTGCAGTACTCTAGGGATATAATCAAGAGACATCAGTCCCCGGAGAAGGGCATCATGCTTGGGGGAACAGAGGATCTGCGAAGGAGAGGAAGACCTTCAATGAGATGCACTGACACAGTGGCTACAGCCGTGGGCTCAGACACAGCAGAGACTATGAGGCTGGCACACGACTGAGTCGAGTTTCTTTTCATTGCACACGTGCCCAGTATGAATGGAAACTAAGTCAACAGCACTTAATCATAACAACGGAGCTGATCCCAGGCTCATTACATGTGTTAGTTCTTTAGTGCTATTATAGCAGAAGTATCACAAGGGGGTGGCTTTAACAAGCAGTTTATTTTCTTACAGTTTAGGAGGCTGTTGTTGTTGTTATGTGCCAGCAAATCAGAACCAACTCATAGCTGACCCTCCAGCATGTTTTCAGAGGCTGTAAATTGCACAGGAGGATATTGCCTATCTTTCCCACGGAGCAGCTGGTGGATTCAAACTCATGCCTTTGGGTTGGCAGTGCAACTACTTACCACTGCACCACCAGTACTTCAAATTCAGGCCAGCTCTAGGGGAAGGCTCTTTCTCTCTGTTGATCTGGAAGAAGGTCCTTGTTTCTTTTCCCATCCATAGGTTCAGCATTCCTTGGAGATCTTGTATCTGGTCTTTCCCTACATCAAAAAGCTTCCCAGCACAAGGACCTGAGTCTGAAAGGATGTGTTCCACTCCTGCCAATTCTATCTGTGGGAGAAAAGATGTTACAGCTCACACCATAAGGGAACCTTCCCTCACATAGGATCAGGGCTGTGATGGGATTAAGAGGTGTTGCATTGTAGCTTTAATTATTTTTTCTTTTATTTATTCATTGTTGCATATTTTCTTTCCTCCTTTCCCTCCCCCTCCCCTAGCTCACCCACAATGTGCTCCTTGTTCCAGATTATTCTCATACATATAATGCACAATCATATATTCTTTTCAGACAGTTCTTCCCCTCATCTGCTCTAATGCAGTATTCATTATCTAACCCCATTCCCTCCCCCAACCCACCATGTCTGTCCTATTTTATAACAGAGGTATTATGCAGTACTTGCCCTTTTGTGACTGAGATATTTCACTCAACAAAATTCCTCCAGGGTCACCCATTTTGTATATTTCATGAATTCCTTGTTTTTCACTGCTGCCTAGTATTCCATTGTGTGTCTGTACCATAGTTTTCCTATCCATTTGTTTGTTGGGTGGCTTCCATATCTTTGCTATTGTGAGTAATGCAGCAATAAACATGGGTGTGCATACATCTATTTGAGTTGTGACTCTAGTTTCTTTAGGGTATATTTCCAGTAGTGGATCTGTGGGGTCAAATGGTATTTCTATTTCCAACTTTTTGAGAAATTGCCAGACAGTCTTCCATAGTGCTTGTAACATTTTACATTCCCACAAACGGTGAATAAGAGTTCCAATCTCTCCACAAACTCACTAGTATGTGTTGTTTGCTGTCCTGTTGAACTTTGCTGTTGTTGCTGTGTGTATCCTTAATTCTTTTACAACTATTTGTTTTTTCAGATCATGACATAGCTTCCACATTATATCATTATATGCATGCATTTGGGTGGGGCACAATTCAATCCATGACACTTAAGAAATAGTAGTGTTGTTGTTGTTGTTATTGTTGCTATGTACCATCGAGTTGCCTGAGACTCATAGCAACCGTATGTACAATAGCTCTGAATCCTGTCCTGTCCTGAGCCAGTCTCACTGACTCTGATACACCAACCCCAATGCCCCAGTTACTATAAAAATCCATCTCGTACGGGGTCTTCCTCTCCTGCACTGTTCCTCCACCCTTCTGAGCATGATGTCCTTCTCCAAGGACTGGTCCCTCCTGGCCACATGTCCAAAGTATGTGAGAAAGAGCTTCAAAATCCTAACCTCCAAGGAGAAACTTGGTTTCACCCTCTCCAAGACAGACTTATTTGCTTTCTTGGTGATCCATGGTGTGTTCAAGACTCTTCTCCAGCACCATAACTTAAAGGCATCAATTCTTCTTCTGCCATCCTTAGTCACTGTCCAGATCTCTGATGCATAATAAGTAATTGTGAAGACCATGGCCTAGATCAGGTGCACCTTAGTCTCTAGACTGACATCATTGCTTCTAATTACTCTGAAAAGGACCCTGACAGCAATTCGTCTTTTGATTTCCTGACTGCTGGTGCCAAGAGTGTTGATTGTGGAGCCGAGCAAGCTGTAATTGTTAACAACCTCAATCTCATTTCCATCTATCACCATCCTGCTAATTGGCCCAGTGGTGAGAATCTTTTACAATATGTGTGAGTGAACACATTTCACTGAGACCCTTAGGAAAATCCCCAGAAGCTTCAACTCCACGGTCTACTCAGCTCTGTTTGTGTGAAGAGATGTGGAGTGGAAACCTCAGGTATTCTCTCAAAGTGGCAATGTGCTAAAGGGTTTTGAGATGAGCATGGATTTTTTTAAATTAATTTTAATAAACATTTACAGAGATTTTGGATTTCCACTCATTCATTGCCGCACTTTTCTCCCTGCCCACCCCTCCCCACCAGTTCACTGCCCTCTCCGAAAAGAAAAAGGAAAAAAAAATTCCTTCATTGGTATACAATTCCCCCATCCCTTCCTCCCCACCCCCCACCCTGAGTACACTTCTCTATGTGACCTTAATTCTGGATTCCTGTGCTAATCATGGTATTCAATCATATATCGCCTCTAATCTGTTCTTTCCCTCATCTGTTTCAATACAGTATACATAATTTATCCAGTTTTTTCTCAGTCTTACCCCAACCCTGATGTCAGACCCATTCTACAACAGTGGCACCGTGCAGTATTTGTCCCTTTGTGACTGAGATATTTCACTCAGCATAATGTCCTCCAGGGTCACCCATTTTGAATAATATTGCATGAGTTCCTTGTTTTTCAATGTGGTGTAGTATTCCATTGTGTGAATATACCACAGCTTCTCTATCCATTTGTTTATTGATAGGCACTTAGGTCTATTCCAACTCTTTGCTATTGTAAACAAATCTGCGATAAACATGGGTGTGCATATATCTGCTTGCAGGGCAGTTATGGTCTCTCTGGGGTATATTTCCAGTAATGGGATTGTTGGATCAAATGGTATTTCTATTTGCAATTTTTTGAGAAAGCACCACACTGCTTTCCACAGTAGTTGCACCATTTTACATTCCCACCAAGAGTGAATAAAAGTTCCAGTTTCTCCACATCCTCACCAGCATTTGTTGCTTGAGATGAGCATGGATTTTTTTTTAAAATCTTATGCAGCCAGGGGATTTGAACTATATGCCTTCAGGATTGTAGTGCAGCTTCCTTTCACTAGAGTTCTCTTGTACAAAAGATAGATCAACAAGAGACGTTTCCATTAAAACTATACTCAAACAACTATGAAAACCTAGAGGAAATGGACAAATACTTAGAAATGCACAACCTACCTAAACGGACACAAACTGAAAATGAACACCTGAACAGACCGATTAGGAAAGAAGAAATTGAAAAGGTAATAAAACAACTTCAGCCAAAAAAAGCCCTGGACCAGATAGTTTTACAAGTAAATTTTATCAAACATTCAGAGAAGAACTGGCACCAATTCTATATAAACTATTTCAGAAAAATAGAAAAAGATGGAATTCTCCCAGACTCATTCTATGAAGCAAACATATCCTTGATAACAAAACCAGGAAAGAACACCACCAAAATAGAAAATTATAGGTCAATATCTTGTGAACATAGAGGCAAAAATCCTGAATAAAATCCTGGCCAATAGAATCAAATGATACATAAAAAAATAATAATTCTCCATGACCAAATGGGATTCATAACAGGTATGCAAGGATGGTTCAACATAAGAAAAACAATTAATGTAATTCATCATATAAACAAAGCGAAGACTAAGAACCACATGATCCTATCAATTGATGCAGAAAAGGCCTCTGACAAAATTCAACACCCTTTCCTGATTAAAACACTCAACAATATAGGATTAGAGAGGAATTTCTTCAACATAGTAAAAAGTATATACTCAAACCCAAGAGCCAACATTGTTCTCAATGGAAAGAGATTAAAGGCTTTCCCTTTAATAACAGGAACTAGGCAAGGATTCCCACTATCACCTCTCTTATTCAATATTGTATTGAAAGTCTTCTTGTTGTTGTTATTGTTTTTAAGTGCTGTTGAGTCATGGGGGACTCATAGCGACCCTATGAATGAAAGTCCTGGACACCTGTATAACTTTCGCATTTTCTCCAGGTTCATAGGGTTTCCAGAGGCAAGCTATTTTTGAAGTGGATACCACTCCTGCTTCCAAGCTTGTTTTAATTGCAGAGCTCCACCAAACCCTGTCAACCATGGGTAACCATTCTCACATTTGACTCATCAGTGTCACAGTGTTTGATACAGCAAGTGGACATACCAGGGTTACACAACCTAGAATAATGTTTCACCAAAAACCATTAAAGGCAGGCCTGAGGGCCACAGAGTAGAGTCACCCACTTTTGGCTTGAAGCATGACGTTCTGTCCACTGGAACAACTGCTCTCTCTCTCTCTCTCTCTCTCTCTCTGCTGTTGTTGTTGTTGTTGTTGTTGTTAAGTGCTGTCGAGTCATAGGTGACTCATAGTGACCCTATGAATGAAAGTCCTGAACACTTATATTAGAAGTCTTAGTGATAGCAGTAAGAGAAGAGAAGGAAATAAGAGGTATACAAATTGCCAAAGAGGAGGTAAAATTTTCTCTATATGCAGATGATATGATAGTATACTTGGAAAACCCTAAAGACTCAGCAAGAAAACTACTGGACATAATTGACCAATTCAGCAAAGTGGCAGGATACAAGATTAACATATAAAAATTAGTTAGATTTCTCTACAGTGACAAAGTGAATACAGAGCTGGAGCTAAGAAAAACAATACCCACCACAACAGCTAATCACAAGATTGAATATTTAAGAGCAAATTTAACCAGAAGCACAAAGGATCTATTCGAAGAAAAATACAAAATGTTTCTACAACCCTGCTTGCTGAAACTGAAGAGGACCTGAAGCACCTGCTGCAGAGGGTCAAGGACTGCAGCCTCCAATATGGATTGAGGCTCAATGTCAAGAAGACAAAGATTCCAGTGGACCAATTGGCAGCATCAGGCTGGATGGTGAAGAGACTGAGATTGTACACAGCTTTAGTTTGCTTGGCTCAACAGTCAACACTCTTGGCACCAGTAGCCAGGAAATTAAAAGGTGCATTGCCATGGGAAAGTCTGTTGTTAGGGACCTCTCCAGAGTACTGAAGAGCAATGGTGTCTCCCTGGAGACTAAGGTGCGTTTGACACAGGCCATGGTCTTCACAATCACTTGTTATGCATCAGAGAGTTAGACAATGACTAGGGAGGATAGAAGGAGAATTGATGCCTTTGAGCTGTGGTGCTGGAGAAGAGTATTGAGAATACAATGGACGGCTAGGAAAACAAACAGATTCATCCTGGAAAAGGTTAAACCGGGTGGCTCCTTGGAGGCAAGGATTCTGAGGCTCCGTCTAACATACTTTGGACATGTTGTGAGGAGAGACCAGTCCTTGGAGAAGGACATCATGCTTGGGAGGGTGGAGGGACAGCACAGGAAGAGAAGGCCCTCTATGAGGTGGATTGAGTCAGTGACTGGGATAATCGGGATGGGAGTGTCAGAGACAGTGCAATTGGCACAGCACAGAGCAGAGTTTAGGGCTGTTGTACATAGGGTCACTATGAGTCGCAAGAAACTCGATGGCACATAACAACAACAACAACTACAAGAAACAGAAAGAAACCTAGAGAAATGGAAGAATATTCCTTGCTCATGGATAGGAAGACTCAGTATTGTGAAAATGACAGTACTGCCAAAGGCACTTTACAAGTTTAATATAATCCCAACACAAATACCAATCCCATTCTTTTTTTTCCCCAATAGAATGTGGAATTTATCGAATAATATCACATGCAAACAAAAGAGTGCTAAAAATAATCCAAATATATGGCTAAAACAATGCATGAACATTTAGAAGAAACCATAGCAACAGGGATATTATTGCTTAGGTCAGATGAGTCCTGGCTGAAAGGAGAGAAGTTGTGCTTTATTGACAATAGGCAATTGATTGCATGGATCATAACAAACTATGGCTAACATTGAGAAGAATGGAAGTCCTAGAACCCTTAATTATGTGCATACAACACCTATGTTAGGACCAAGAAATCATTGTCTGAACAGAGCAAGGGAACACTCACTATAGGGTTAAAATCAGGATCAGAAAGGGTGTGTGTCAGTGTTATATCCTTTCTCCATCGCTATACAGTTTTGTTTTATTTTGTTTTTATTAATTTCAATCAACAACTACAGAGATTTTGGAATTCCATTCACTCATTGTTGCACTTTTCTCCCCCCACACCCCACGCCCACCGCCAGTTCGCTCCTCTCCTTGAAAACCAAAAGAAAAACTCCTTGGTACACAATCCCCTCCCTCCCGCACACCTCCACCCCCACCCCCACCCTGAGTACCAATCCCATTCTTCAACGTGATGGTAAAGGCAATCTCCAGTTTCAGTTTCATTTGGAATGGAAAGAGGCCCTGAATAAGCAAAGCACTCCTTAAAAAGGAGAAACAAGGTAGAAGACATCTCACTCCCTGATTTCAAATCCTACTACACTGCCATGGTGGTAAAAACTGTGTGGTACCGGTACAATGACAGATACATAGATCAATGGAATAGAGTTGAGAATCCAGAAATCAGCCCATCTACCTATGGTCAACTGATTTTTGACAAGGAGATGAAATCAGTTAAGTGGGGAAACAACAGCCTTTTTAACAAATGGTGTTGACAAAATTGAAAAACTATCTGCAGAAGACTCAAGTAAGACCTACACCTCACTCCATACACAACCAATTCAAAGTGGATGATGAACCTAGGACTAAAACCAAGGACTATAAACTTCATTAAAGAAAATTTGGAAGAACTCTAGAAGTCCTAATCCACAGCATAAACAGTCTTCTAAGCATCCTGGAAAAATCTACCACCAGGAGAGGATAAAATAGATGAATGGGATCTTCTAAGAATCAAATCCCTATGCACATCCAAAAACTTCTCCAACAGTGTAAAAAGGGAAGTCACAGACTGGGGAAAAATATTTGGTAATGACATATCAGATACAGGACTTACATCTAGAATTTATAAAATACTCGAGCACCACAACATGATAAACAACCCAATTAAAAAATGGGCACAGGATGTGAACAGACATTTCACCAAAGAAGGCTTTCAGATGGAACACAAATATATGAAGAAATGTTCAAAATTCCTAGCTCTAAGAGAGATGTAAATCAAAACTATGAGATATCATCTCACCCCAGTAAGAATAGCAAAATTTAACAGAATAGCAAACAACAAATGCTGGCGAGGTAGTGGAGAAACTGGAACCTTTATTCACGTTGGTGGGAGTGTAAAATGGTACAACCACTACAGAAGGCTGTATGGCGCTTTCTCGAAACGTTACAAATAGAAATACCATTTGACCCAGCAATTCCATTCCTGGGAATATACCCCAAAGAAATCATAACCGCCACCCAAGCAGATATATGTGCATACCCATGTTTATTGCGGCTTTGTTCACAATAGCTAAGAGTTGGAAACAACCAAGTGCCCATCAACAGACAAATGGATAGAGAAATTCTGGTATATTCACAAATGTAATACTATGCAGCATTGAAAAACAAGGAACTCATGCAATATTATTCAAAATGGGTGACCCTGGAGGACATCATGCTGAGTGAAATATCTCAGTCACAAAAGGACAAATACTGAATAGTGCCACTGTCATAAAACAGAACTGACATTGGTGTTGAGGGGAGACAGAGAAAGATGAGATTGAAACAGACAAAGTACAACAATGAATGAATAGAAGCCCAAAGTTTTTTTAAACTTTCATTAAAAGTATTTTTTAAAAAAAAGGAAGCCTTTCAAGATCTTGCCCTTCAGGCTAAAGTCTGAGGCAGAACTGATGAAGAAGCACAGGAACTTGGGGGCCCTTCCCCCCAAGTTGGGTCTCACCTACCCACCAATGCCACTGAAGAAGGCATGGATCCTCTTGTGCAAAAAATTAGCAAAAGTTTCTTGCAGTGAGGACTGCTGTTTCCTGGGATAAGGCTATATATACACAAAAATGTTGACTGAGCCCCATTCCCAGTACTAACAAAAGGAAAAGAGGCATGCTGTCCTGAGGACTTGCCAACCAGGCTGTGGGGGCAGGCTGACCTGGGTGAAAGCTCAAAGCCCCTCTCCCCTGGATATAACAGGGTCTAATCAACAGTCCCTGTGTGCTGATGACTCTAAGGATTTCACAGGATTCATTTATTGACAAGGGCTGGCAGGCAGTGCAGATAACACCTTCCATTCCATCATTAATTCCGACCTAAGCCTCATCCAAACCGGAAAAACCAAGCCCTCTGCTAGCTGGTGGGTCAGTTCAATTCATCCAACCTCCCATTAAGTGTCTGAGCCAGTAATTCTTTATAGGAGACATTGTTGTTCAGTGCCGTCAAATCAAATGTGACTCAGGGACCCTATGAACCTATGCCGTTCTAATCATCTCTGGCACACTACAGCCCATTCTTTTCCCCTTGTTGCAGCTGGTGGATTTGAACTGTTTACCTCTGGGTTAGTGATATCTAACACTAAGCTACTTAGAGTGAGCTACTTAAGTCTGATGCAGCCACCCTCAAATGGCCTTCTTGTTGTTGTTGTTGTTGTGTTCCACAGAGTCAGAAACGACCCGTAGCTGACCCTCCAGCGGGTTTTCAGAGGCAGTTATCGCAAAGGAAGAGGCTGTCCATCCTTTTGCGGAGAGCAGTTGCTGGATTAGAACTGAGTGCCTTCCGGATTGTAGCGCAGTTTCTTACCAGAAAATATCACCACCCACTCATCCCTTCATCCTGAGACTCAGGCTCTCAGATGGAACATACAAATCCGGAGATTTCTTGTTGGAGAAAACCGTGCTAGTTAGGCCAGAAGACGCCAGCCCCCTTAGGCATGTACTGCCCACTGGGAGCACAGTGAGGGGGTCCTAGAGGAGGAGCGGGGCCCAGGTGTCTCCCCCTCTGGCATCGATTCCTCTTAGTCACGGGTAGCAACCAGCAATTACCCAGGAAAAACGACAAGATCTGCAATAAACTTCTCAAATCCCCCAGCCCCAGGGCGCAAACCGCTGCAGGAAGGGCGGGGCTGCCGGCGGAGGACCTGCAGTGGCTCCAGAAGGATCTCATCTCTCAGCTGCAGGGTTACTGCGGCTGGGCCCCCGGCCCGGAACCCCCCAGCAGCGGTTGAGGCGGCCGGGGAGGCGCTGGCCCCCCCCGGAGCTCCCCAGCAGGCGGTGGAGGCGGCCCTGGAGGCGCCGGCCTCCCCTGCGCGCCCCTCGGCCTCCAGGTTCGTTTCTGTGACTTCGCGATCTTCCTGCAGGAAGCAGATCCATCCGCAGTCGGGTGGGCGGGCGGGAGCGGGGCTCCCCTCGGAAGACGGGGAGCCCGAGGCTTGCAGGGGCCGGGACAGGGGAGCCCCTAATTACCACTGTGCAGGAGATGCTTGGCCCTCGGAAACGCGGCGATTACATGCTCAGGGACCTGGCGGCCGTCAGACGCGCAATCTGATATGAATTACGGATTTGGAGCCCTTGTGCACTTCGTTACGTTTCATCGCTGCCTGCGTCCACTGCTGGCCGCCGCCGCTGGGCTCCCTGGCCATCGGGAAAGGACACCCTTCTTCTGAGAGGCTAACAGGGTTGGGGACACTCAGAGGAACACTGGGTCCCGCCTTGAGGCAGCCAAGTGACGGCAGTGTCTGACCAAGGGGGCTATGGGGGCCAGGATGCGGGACACAGCACTGCAGGGACAGAAGGAGTGACCGGGAGGCCCAGAGGTCACGGACTCCCATGAGCAGAAACCATGAAGGGCTTTGGAGGAGACTGGGCCTCAGGGATCTTCATCTGGGGTGATGTGGCCTGGGAAGGGCAATGAGGAAGGTCCACCCCAGTGAGCCCCATGAACCACAAAGAGAGGACCCAAAGACAGAGGAAGGGGTCAAGCCTTCAAACCAGGTTCCACGGAGGGCAGAGACCTTGGAAAACCCTCCATGTGTGGAGCAGGGGGGCATGGACGCCCCTGGGGACACCCTCTGTATCAGAGCTGAGGAGGGGCTGAGTTGAGGATGAGAGGAAGTCCTGGGGGTTGTAGTGACTCCTTCACATCTGGCACAAGACCTCTCAAGGGTGGGCTGCAAGCGAGCAGGCAATATGGGCTGGCACAGGCCCCAGAACCCAGCTCTGCCCCCTACAGAAGTCTGGGGAAACTCAGCCCTAATGCAGATGCTCCAGATAATATTCATAGAGATATCGATTGACAGATACCCACAAACATCCATCACAGACACCCACGGACACCCATGAACACTCATCACAGACACCCACGGACACCAATCACAGACACACATGGACATCCATTAGACATCCATGGACACCCATGAACACCAATGACAGACACACACAGACACCCATCATGGACAACTAGACACCCATGACCAACACCCGTGGACACCCATGACTGACACCCACAGACACCCATTATAGATACCCATGGACACCCATGACTGACAACCATGGACACCCATGACTGACATCCATGAATGACACCCACAGACACCCATCATAGACACCCGTGGACACCCATGACTGACACCCACTGACATCCATGACTGATACCCACGGACACCCATGACTGACACCCATAGACTCTTATAGGCAAACACCCACTGACAGCCATTCATAGACACACACCCATGACAGATACCCACAAGCGGACACTTCATGACAGATTTCAGGAACAGCCATAGACAACCACCCATGGACACACACCCGTGAACACCAATGAACCGACAGCTGCAGACAGACACAAATGGACACATATCCACAGGCAGACACAAACAGAAAACTACAAACACACTCAGATGGGTTTGACAGACACACAGACTGTCACCCGTGGACACACGCCTATGGACACCCTTGACAGACACTGAAGGACATACACTCACAGACAGACATCCATAAAGAGACAGCTACTGACAGATGCCCACCACAGGCACATAGACACACTCTAGATACCTTGAAGGTGTCCCATAGATGCTTTGCTGATCCACGGAAAGGTACACTACAGACATCCCTCAGGTTCTGCGGGGGCTGGGCTGCACCTTGGTGACTCTGTCCACACCCCAGCCACCATGATGGTGCAGCCCCCACAAGTGAGTGCTCTGTGAAGGCAGGGGTCCCCCAGTATCACTCCCTACCCTGAGCCCTAAAGGGCAGCTTCGAGCAGTGGGCTCAGAGAGGACCCCAGAGTTACAGACCTTGAGCACTGGAGTAAGGAGGACCCTGACCCTGGACCCTGATGGGTTAATGGGGGCGGGTAGGTGAGGTCTCTCCCCCTGTGCCCACTTCTGCCATCTGAGGACAAGGCCCTGTTGTCCTAGACGTCCCATACCAGGAGACGAGGTCAGGGTAGGGCACTTGTCCATGTGGCTGAAGTGGGGTGGAGCGCTGTCCTGCTCAGTCCAATGCAGTTGGTCAGCTTCCCTCAGGATAAGGCACTGGCTCGGTCTCACCTATGTCCTGTCTCCATCTCCACTTGGGGACCTCAGCCTTAGTTTTCTCTGAGGGTCCTCCAGGGAGTCTGGGAAGGTAAGTGAACTAATATGGGTAGTACCTCCCTAGACTGTGCTCACCTAATGTCTCCCCTCCCCTCTGCCCTCAGAAACTCGGACCACACCTCAAGTCAAGGCTCAGACCCCATGTTTCCTGACTACTCCGCAGGCAGACTGGCCAGCACCCAGGGGTCAGCTCTGTGGCCGGAAGCCTTGGATCATCAGACTCCCCCTTGGGCTTGGACCACCTCTGGGAGGGGACCTAAATCAGGGCAGGGTGAGTCTGTTGGGCCCAGGACCCCTCCCACCTCTCAGGCCTCAGCACTGATATGTCTTCACCCCTCCTGGGGACCCTGCTGAGAGTTGGCCCCATACTAGGCCCAGCGCCCCCCTTCATTGGTGCCTACAGTGCTGGCCGGCAGCCTCCCTTCGGCCACAGTGCCAAGCCTGTCTCCAGGTCCAGGTACCACCCTCCCTGCTCCCGCCCAGCTCAGGCTGGCATGGTGCCTGAGGCCCAGCAAGCCTGAGCTGATGGACCCTGGGGCACAGTCAGCCACCTGGACCAGCCCTGAGGCCTGGCACAACCAGCACCATGCCCCTCTGAGCTCGCCCAGGCCTCCCTTTGTCCAGCTCTCTGTCTGCTCCCTGGGCCGAATCAGCCTGGGCCAGCAGACTCGTCTCTCCCTCAAGCTCCTGCCCAAAGGAGGGCAATTAGCGTCTATAAACTGGGAGCGCCTTAATGGTGGGATGGGAGCCAGCCGTCCCAGACCCCCTGGAGCCCACAGCTGCAGGCTGGGCTGCCTGCCTGGCGGCCGGCAGGGAGGCCATGGACCAGAGGAGGGGGTGAGGGGACTGGGACCAAGTTAGGGCTCACCTCTCCTCCCTCTCACCCCTAAAGCCACTAAGAGGAGGACAGATGGGGCAGAAGGGTGGATGGATGGATGGATGGATGGATGGATGGATGGATGGACAGGCATATGAATGAATGGATGGTCAGCATTCTGGGGGACAAGCCCCTGTTGGACAACTCCAATTGTGAGCCACACTCCAGCTGGACCATCAGCATGGAGAAGGCTGTAGGGGTCTTTGTGTTAATTCAAATCAGGGTCTTTAAAAACAACAACAACAACCAATAAATATACTAACGGGGAAAAGGGATTCTGCTTTCCTCTGACCGACTAGCCCTACTGCTGACCCCTGCACCCCTTACCCTGCTCAATGCCCTCCCACCTTCCAAACACCTTGGGTAGTGGCTTCTCCTAGCTAGGGGTCCCTGGCTAGTATCCACATTGCTAAGCCACCACAACCCAGCTGTAGCTTCAGACCACACATCCAGCTAACCTGTTCCTCTGGGATCACAGTAGGGGTCCAGCCTTCCTGCTCCCGCCCTGGTTGAATTGGCTGCTCTATAAGGGATCTTTGATCCAGGATGGGAACTTGTCAGTTTTGACTCACAACAACCCTATAGGGCAGAATAGAACTGTCCAAAGGGTGGATCCAGAAATCTTTTTGGAAGTTTTTCCAGAGAAGTAAGTACTGGGTTCAAACTCCAATCTTTCATTTATTAAGGGGGAAAATGCTTTAACCACTGCATAAGCAGGGCTCCTTATGATGATGCCCAAACCTAACCAAACCCCTCATGTCAACTCTGACTCACAGCAACCCTGTAGGACAGCATACAACAGCCCCATGGGGTGTCCAGGGCTTTAATCTTTATAATTGAAGACTACCTCACCTTTTTTCCATGGAGCAGCTGGAGAGTTTGAACCTTTTGGTTAGAGGTCCCATGCTTAATCCACTGTGCCACCCAGGCTCCTTTCTGCCCCAAGGCCCCCCTTACCATGCCCCAACCATGCCCACAGGCTGTCACCCATGAACCCCCCCTCAGCCCAGACCTTTGCCCCACATCTTTTGAGCCTTCCCCCCCTCCAAGGCCATCAGGCTGCTCCTCCCACTGAGGTCATTTCCCACTGGCCCACATCGCTGGAAAAGGCAGCAGGGACAGCCTCAGGGCCAAAAGCCACTGTGGCCAAGCCAGAGGGGAGCATGGAGGGAGGGGGACGCAGGAGTTCAGTGGTGGAGATCCCAACAGTGACAGGATGCCAAGGGGATGTTCATCTGGGCTGGCTCCCTAGCAGGAGGGGCCCACAGCCTGCAGGGCCAGCAGCCAGCTCTGCAGACGGGGCAGGGGGCTCTTTCCAGGTACTCTGGGGTGCGCTGTGTGTTCACAAAAGGGCATGTTGAGGTCCTAACCTCATACATTGTGACCATAACCCGTGAGGCTTTGCATATGTTAGCTGTTGGGTTAACATGACACCAAACCCAACCCAGCCCCTGGAGTAATTTCTGACCTGCAGCAACTGTGTAGGGTCAAGCAGAGCAGAGGCGCCCCACAGTGTCTCCAAGACTGTACCTCTTTATGGAGTCACATGCTTCTTCCTCCTGAAGAATGGCTGGCAGCTGGTTCAAACCACTGACCTTTCAGTTAGTAGCCAAGTGCTTTAATCTGTATGCATCCAGGGATGGTCCTAACCCTACTTGAGAAGTGGCCTTACAGGGAGTGGGGGATTTGGGGACACAGGAGACACAAGGGAGATTGGAGCCAGTGAGCCACAAGCCAAGGAAGGCTTGGAGTTACCAGAAGTTGGAAGAAACGAAGGCCCCTCCCCCAGAGATTCCCAAGCGAGCAGAGCCCTGCCCATCCCCTAGATCCGGACTTCCAGCTTCTAAAACCGAGGGGGGACTAAATGTGTTTTAAGTCGCCGGATTGTGGAGATTTTTTTTCTGGCAGTCCCAGCACCCAGGGACCCACCGCCACGGAGGAAGCTCCCACCCTAGATAACACTCTCTGGTTCCTGAAGCTGTTTTCTTTAAGGGAGCTCACAACAACCTTGTCTTTCTCCCTCCAAGTGGATGACTGATCCAAACCACTGGTTAGCAGTGCAACATATAACCTGCTGCACCACCACAGCTCCGTCGAGCAGCCCTGGATAAACCAGAGAGTCCATGCCAGGGGTACAGATGAGGGGTGGAGTCTAGCTGGAACTCCAGTCCAACAGCGGAGTCAGCCCTCTGGAGAGGGGACCCAGGGTCAAGTCCAGTGCCCAGGTCTTGGATGCTAACCAGGCTGGGATACTGTGAAAAATACCCTTACCAGGATCTCAACTCAGGATCCTAGAACCCTACTAAGCTCCAGATGACCCCTGCTTTCTTTTTCTGTCTACAGCTGTGGCCTTGACCCACACCTTCTTCCACTCCTCATCCCATCCAGGCCCAACCTGCTGGCAAACCTGGACAATTGCAGGTGTGAGGAGAGACAGTTGCCAAGAGCAGGTTCCTGAGGTGGGTGCAAGGTGTCTCCTGCAGATCCGAGGCTCATTCTAGTGGTGCACCCCAAGACCCCCTGCCTTTCAGAGTCTGCACCCCATATCCCGATACCTGCCTTCCAGAGCCCTGAGCAAAGAAATGGAGTTCTGAGAGCTTCTGATGGTGGTGAGGAGGGTCAGGTGCCGCCCAGCCCTCCTAGCCCTGCCCAGCCCCCTGGCCCCGCCCAGCCCCCTGTCCCCGCCCAGCCCTCCTGGCCCCGCCCAGCCCTGGATAGAGGTTCCTCTCCTCCGGTCCCCACTCTGTCTCTGAGCCTTGGCCCTATGCCAGGGAGGCCTAGGAGGGAAAGCTGCTCTCCACTGAGTGCAGGGTTGGGCTACTGGGGACCCACACCCAGGATACTGCCCTTTCTTGTTGGGGGAAGCCCATTCTGGCAGGACGAAGCCCATGCACACATCTTCCTGGGCCCTCAAGCCCATTCAAAGCCTCAACCCCTCAGCTTGGAGATAGCTTAACCTGGGGTTTGTCCTCCAGAAAATCAGGGCGTGCACAAATGGGAGGACCCACAGGCTTGGCTGCTCACTGCTGCCTTGGGTGTTCAAGTGCACCTGACATGCTTAAGGCAGGGCTTGGCACCATTCACTCTTTGCCAGTCACTGTACCCAGTTGACAGATATAGAAACTGAGGCACCAGAGCAGACATGGCTGAAGATGCCCATTTAAGGGACAGATATAACTGCTCTGGATTTTCCTGCACATGTCAGAGAAGCCTGAAGGGAAGACCCCCCCACACTCCTGTGGACCTTTAAACCCCCTCCTGTGGGACTTTGGGATGGACACCCCAAGGGGGAGGATCTCATTCAGAGCCAGTCCCCCTAAAAAAAGAGACAGGGCTTCCATGGCCCTGGGCATCCAGCCCACCACATTGCCCTGAAGTTGCCCCCATGGCTGGTCCACCAGGGAGGACCTCCAGAGCAGCGGTCTCTCTCACAGTCCAGAGCTCCCTTAGGCACTGCTCCAGAGGAGCTGGGCTGGCTTCCCAGGAAGCAGGAACCTTCTGGAAGCAGGAACCACTGTTGGTGACCCAGGCCCTGGCCTTCCTAGGGTTGAGCTGTCCCTGTGGGCCAGCAGGGAGTCACTGGGAATTCCTCGGGGTGTGGAATGGCCTGTTTGCTTTCTGGGGCTTGGTGGCCACCAAGCAAAGTGGTTACAGTCCTGCCAAGGACATTCCAAGGGAATTTCAGGTGAATCAGGAAGTGGAATCAGTCTGGGTCCTTCCTCCACCTGGTAGCCTGCAGGCACCACCCCAGCCTCAACCCTCCCTCAACCTCACCCCTCAGGCAAGGGACTTGCCTCCTATCACTTAGCATCCCCACCAGCTCCTCAGAAAAGGAGGTTGGGTTTAAGACCCCAATAGACCTGCCTCTGGTTTTGCTGTCTCCTCCAGGTGCCCTAGGATACGGCATCTTGCCCCTGAAACCACAGCTCAGTGAGGGGATGGGGCCGTCCACAGGGCTCAAGCCCCCCCCTCCTTACTAACTCGAGACCTAAGACCTAGAAAACTGACAGAGCCCCTGACTCGTGGGTCCTGGTGCAGGGATTAGGGTGCTGAGACAGGAATCACAATTTCATAAACTCTGGTGACATAGCATGGATCATGTTATGTCATGGGTCATGTGTCGAGTTGCTAACCAAAAGGTGGGCTGTTTGAATCCACCAGCTGCTCTGCGGAAGAAAGCTGAGGCAGTCTACTGTGTCGATATACAGCTTCAGAAGCCCATAGGGACTTGCTCAGCTTCAGATTTTCGGTGCCAGTCATCTGCCGAAACTATGATGGGAGACTCCAGCCATCTCAGGGGCACACTGAAGGCTTTCTTTGCCCAGCACGTGATCAGCACAAAGTGGCATCACTGCACACCATCCACCAGTGCCCAGCACTCCTCCTTTTCAATCCAGGCAGCCATCTGAACCCCTCATTCCATTTAGGAAAGCCCCATCCTACCCTACTTCATTGGGGAATCTGCCCAAAAGCAGAAGTTTGCTCAGATAACATGAAACTCCCTGGCAGGGTCAGGCCAGGGTGAGAGATGACGTGATGGCCCTCTATCCAAGCTCATAGAGGGCCCCCAGCAGGAAATCAGGGGACCCTCAGCACCCCAGCTCAGGTAATCCTGTGTTTATCTAGGTTTAGGGGACATTTGGTCAGTCCTGCCCTCATTCTGCCCCAGAGTGCCAAAGCCGGCCTGTCCATGATCTAAGGAGTCCTTCCGGACTGAGAGCAAGTGCTAGGGGAGCCGTCTCCCTATTATTACCCATGGGGGTAATGTATGCTCTCTTCAGACTTTGTACCCCCACTCTATTTAGAAGTCAGCCTGCTGCATTCTGGTGAAAGCTGGGACCACACCACTGGTGGGTGCCTCATCCCAGTCTCAAACATCAGAGATAATACTACTCAGGCCTCCTTGGGGGTGGGGGTCGGTGGTGACCAGGCAGTTCTCCTCAGTGGGGGGATGAGTGATCAGGCAGTCTTCTGGGGAGGGGGTGTGTGATCAGACAGTCCTTCTGGGGAGGAGATCAGGTAGTCTTTCTGGGGGGATCATCAGTCCTCCTCAGGGCCAGAGTTCAGGTTCATTATATCTTATTATTAGAGATCTCGGTCCTAGGACCTCCTGTCATTTATGTTTATATTATGTTTATGTCATTTATGTCTGCCCACCCCTGGCTCGCTTGCCCCATCACTGGTGACCTCTGGCTCTGTTGCAGCCTGAGCCGTGGGGGACAAACTCTAGCCATACATGCTGCACGCCCCTGGGAAGGTGGAGGTGATGTCTCACACTGACACCCGGCTCACAGGGAGTACTCTGCTTGGTTCTATGCACCAGTGCAACACAAGCCCCCAGAGAGGACAATCTCTCTCCTCTGCTACATCCCAGCTGAGACCCCAGCATTGGGTTCCCGATACCCAGATCACACCCTCCTAATGAAGCCTCACCCCTGGGGCAACTAACAGGACCCTGGAGCCCCAGCATGACCCTGGTGCTGCCTCAGGAGACAGTTCGGAGACCAGGTGTGAGAGCACTGACCAACACGTGTGCTCACTAACTCTCTCTCATTGCCACGTGCACATCACACACGGTGCACACTCAGTCCTATGTACCATCCACACATGCATGCACACACATTACCACATGCACACTCATACATACACTCATGCATTTGCACACTCAGTCTTATGCACCCTTTGCACTCAGACAGGCTCACACATCTGCACACTCACATTCCTGTATATATAGCCATGTATTCACACACACATACACACTCAGTCCTCTGCACCATGCACACACACAGCTGCCCTTACAGTGCACACTCACACATGCATGCACACGCAACTCAAGCCTACATGTCAGGCACACTCATTGTGCATTACAGGTCACACTCCAAGGAAACTCCTATTTCTTCAGATCAGGTCTGTGGTGGAAGCAAAAGTTGTGTCCCATCCAAAATCCTCTTAAAACTCTTTAGTTTATTAGATCACAGGATCATTACACAGCTTCCACGTGATATTACACCCATGTATTTAGGGAGGAGGAGTTCAATCCATGACACTTGCAATCTATTTCCGAAAATCAACCATTGAATCTCTAGGCATCCGCACCGGACTAGGTGATGGCACAGGGCTGTAATGACACAACACAGCTCCCATGGACAAGGAACAAAACACAGACGTGAAAGGGGCTTGTGGGACAGAGAAGAAGGCAGCGGGGTGATCCAGGAGTCAGAATGTTGCCCTGGGGACGGTGGTCCCGCTGGGACTGCTGACCAGGGGCAGTTGACCAGGGAGGGACACTCACGTGTTGTTTCTTGCTGCCTTGTGGCCTATCTAATCCCACACTAACTGGTGAGGAAAGGGCTCCTCTTTGCACAGAAATGTAACTGTTACCAATTTAATGTATACCGAGCAGGATGAGTCTGCGCGGATACAAGAAGCGAGAGGGAAATCGGCCCATGGCACCATCCCCAACTCCGGGTGTGGCCACGCCCAGGATGTAACGTCATCCTTGAGCCTCCCCCCCTTATAATCCTGTTCTCACAGACACCTATGTGTGCATTAGTCTAAATGTGCATCTTAATCCCATTTTCACCAGATTCTATCTGATTTGATAGTTTGTGTAAATTAAAAAATGTAGGTAAGGAATTGCTCTGCCAATCCAAAGGACAGCAGTTGGAATCCACCAGCTTCCCGTGTAATTTGCAACTTCTGAAAATCCACTGGAGAGTCAGCTATGAGTGGGTTCCAAACAATGGCAATGAATTTGTTTAAATTAAAATTAATTATCCTGTGGGGTTCCAGCCCTGTGCACAGGACTCCCATGGCCTAAGTATGAGGTCCAGGAGGAAGAACATGGCAGGGAGATAAGAAGAGTAGAAAAAAGTACCCTACTTTGCAAAGTACCATGGACTGCCAGGAAAACAAACAGATCCATCTTGGAGAGGATTAAACCAAGCTGCTCCTTGGAGGCAAGGATTCTGGGGCTTCGTCTGAC
>NW_006399959.1:4886092-4888017 GCF_000299155.1 Elephantulus edwardii
CTTCTGATACAGTGACTCTGTGTATTCCTTCCATCTTGTCTTGATACTTTCTGGATCATTTAATAAACTGCCCAAAGTATCCTTGAGTATTGCCACCCGTGGTTTGAATTTGCTTTTGCACCAAACCCTACCTGAGCACACACTTCTGTCCACACACACATCCACCACTGGGCCTATAACTAAGCTTGTTCACCAAGGATGGGACATCTTGCAAAATGTACTTGACAGAGGCAGATAGAAAAAAAAATAAGGAAAGCCACTGAAAGCACAAGCAATGAATGAGAAAGTGGTACACTCTGATATCACCAATACTGAGAAAACTTCACTGTTATTCTTATAACCATTGAGTAGGTACTGGCTTAAAGCGACCCCGGCTAACAGCAGAATGAAGCTCTGCCCCCTTCCATCATATCTTCACAATCTCTATTATGCTTGAGCCCATTGACATGGCCACAGCGTCAATTAATCTCACTGAAGATCTTAGTCAAGGTCTCCCTTTTTTTGTTGATTTTCCAAACATGATGTCCTTATCCACAGACGGGACCCTCCTGATAACATGCCTTCTTGGTACGTGAGATGAAGCTTCACAATTCTTGCCTCTGGGGAGCAATCTGACTGCACTTCACCCAAGGCAAAATTGTTAGTTCTTCTGGCATTCCATAGTATATTCAATTCTCTTCACTAACACCACTATGCAAAGGAATTCTTCTTCAGTGTTCCTTATTCACAGTCTAAATTTCATTTGCCTAGGAAGCAATGAGAAACACCATGGCTTTGGGCAGGTGCACCTTAGTCTTCAGAGTGCAATCCTTGCTCTTTAGCACTTTGAAGAGGTCTTTGGCAGCAGATTTGCCCTTTGCAAATCATCATCTAGTGTCTTGACTGCTACTTTCATGGAGGTTGCTTGGGAACCTAAGGAAAATGGAAATCCTTGAAAATGCCAGTCTTTTCCTCTTTTTACCAGTGGCACAACTTCCAGCATTGCAGTAACATGCATGCAACCACAGGATAGCAAATTGGCCGGCGAGAGGTGGTTAGAAGTGTATGACTCTCACTGTCAGGTGCCAGTAAGTCGGTTCCGATGCATAGTGGCCTCAGCCCAATAGAAGAAAATCATGCCTGGTCCCTACCATCCTCACAGTCTTTGCCGTGGGGAGTTTGTTGTTATGATCACTATGTCAGCCCATTGCACCCCCAAAGGACAGCATCCAAGCAAAAAGACACTTCACTAAGGGAGAGAAAACTTGCAGTCAGATACCTGATAAGCAAAGGTATCAAGCCAACTCTTACAACTCAATGATCATAAATAAATAAAAATAGTAATACTAGGAACAGGAGGAATGAGCTTAAACAGACATTTCTCCAAAGAGCATCTACACATGTCCTGCCAGCCCATGAAAGGATCATTAGGCATGGGGAAATGCAGATTAAAGCCAAAACTACTTCATACTTGCTGGAATAGCTATCCAGAGACAGTCAAGGAATAACATGTGTTAGTGAGGACATGAGGCATGTCTCTGACTGAAAAGACCTGTTTTTAACACAAATAAAATCAGAGCAGAAAATAATTCTTGGAATTATTGTTTTGGCAGGGTCAAACCATGTTGTCAGTCTTCCCTCCCCATTTTGTGGTTTTGTTAGAGCTGCCCCCAGAGATACAGAGCCCGTCCACTGGGACTAGGCGGTCATCTCCAGCAAAAGGGCATCCAGCAGGGATGGGGCAGGGTCAGCCCTGAGGAGGGCACTCATGGCTCCTCATTGAAGGATGGGCACTAAAGTGAAGCTTTTTTCCCTGGAAACCACATGACTCAGGTTGAGAAAATGCTGTAAGTCTGGGGATTGATTTATGGAGACCCTAGAAGTGAACTAGGAGCATGGTGGTGAGTGTGAGGGATGTCTGGAGAGGACCCTGTCATTCCCCCGCC
>NW_006399959.1:4888117-4917074 GCF_000299155.1 Elephantulus edwardii
TGTCTGACCAGAGGGCAACAGTCAGCTCTCCAGACGCCCTGGCTCCCCTGGCCCCAGATCCTGGAGAGAGTTCTGGGCTGTGGTCTTGCTGATGTTTTCATTCCTTGCCACATTTCCCTAAGGGTGAAGATGGGGAGGCGGAGTGGGCATCATATGACAGCTGTTCCCACGGCCAGCACCATCAAGAGGGAGGCCTCCTGCTACCGCCTTGCTCAGGCAAACTCAGAGCCAGAGAAGAGGGGCTGAAGGTGTCCCAGATAAAACAACTCCCTGGGTCCTAGAACCTCTGCTCCAGCTCCTCCCACAAAGGCATTGTGTGTACTGTCAGCTGGTGACTATTCCCAAGGAAGACAGTCTGGTGACCCCCAAAAGCTTCACAGATCTGTGTCGGAGGAAGTGTAGCCAGAGCGCTCCTTAGAAGCAAGGATGGTGAGAATTCATCTCTCCTGCTTTGGGCATGTAGCCAGGAGGGACCCGTCCTCGGAGAAAGACATCATGCTTGGAAGGGTGGAGAGACAACGAAGGAGAGAAAGATCCTGGATGAGATTAATTGACACACTGACTGGGGAATTGGGGGCAGATGTGTCAGAGGTGATGAAATTGGCTCAAGGCAGGGCAGAGTTCAGAGCTTATTGGACACAGGGTCGCTATGAGTCCCAGGTGACTTGACAGCACTAACAACAACAGTTGGGAAAATGGAGGGTCGTAGAAAAAGAACGAGAAATACCCTAAGGAGATGGATGAATACAGAGGCTGCAGCAATGGGCTCAAGCACCGCAAGGGTGGTGAGGATGGTACAGGCCTGGGCGGTGGTCTGCTGCACATGGGGTCACTACCAGCCAAATAGGGCTTGTTGGCACCTAACAGTGACATAAACTCCACATCCAAACCTCCAGGCTTGTGACGAAGATCGGGAACACGACAACGGAGGCTGAAGACTGCAGGCAGAAGTGACATTAGATGGCCTTGAGTTTCAAGAGGATCCTACATTAGTCAAGTGAGCCCAAGATCATATAACAAGTTGCTGATGAGCCAACCTCCAACTCAAATAGATCTCCTGTATAGCTGTGTACACTGTGCTCCGTGCGGTTTTTAGAGGCTAGTTTTCCAAAAGTCAACCCCCAAGCCTCTCTTCTGAGGCACCTCGAACTCAGATTCAGGTAGACTTGAACCTCCAACCTTTTATTTAGCAGCCAAGAGTGTTAACGTTTGTGGCAAAAAACCAAACCTTATGGAGCCCCCGTGTGTGCTGTAGGGGTAAGTGGCTGTGGCCTTTCCAGAAGCAGGTGACCAGGCCAGTCTTCCCTGACATCGCTGTGCAGATTTGAACCGTCAACTTTGTGGTTAGCAGCTGAGCACATAAACTGCAGACATCTCCCGGGGGTCCCAAGAGGCAGGTGGGATTGGAGCTGCAACAGGACTCTGCCCCCCATTTCCAGCTTGGAAGAGGAGAGGCAAGCCACACAGCCATGTAGTGAGGAATTGGAGGAGGGGCTCCAGAAGCTATGACAGACAAGGAATTTCTCTTTCCCTGCAATCTCTCAAGGGGAGCTCTGCTGGCATAGGCCATAGCGTAGCCCTTGGCTGCTAACCCAAAGGCCACACCTCTCTATCAGTTCAAATCCACCAGCAGCTCCAAAAGAGAAAGATGGACAACCTCCTCCCTTTTAAGATTCCAACCTCGCAGACAGCTGCAGGGCCAGCTACGAGTTGGAACCAACTCAACTGGCAGTAAGTGTTTGGAGTCTCTGCAAGGAAAAAATATCCTGTCTGTGGGACAATAAAAACCACTGGGACTTCAGACCATCAGATACATCAAGAGACTGGATGTGTGTTTCTAGCCATAGAGTTTGTGGCAACTTATTAGAGTGGTAATGGAATCCCAGACATCCTGCTCCCCCAGCCGAGCCACACCCGCAGGGCCCTTGCCTCTCAGAGCCACACCAGCATGTGCTCTTGCTGTTGTTATTGTTAAATGTCTTCCGGTCTACAGCTCATAGAGACCCTATGAACAATGACTCTGAGCTTGGCTTTGATCCTGAACTAGCAATGCTATCTCCAACACACTTGACCCCATTGCTACAGTCACTGTGTTAATCCATCTCATTAAGTATCTTTCTCTCTTCCACAGACCTTCCACCTTCCCAAGCATAATACCCCTTTCCAAAGACTGGCCCCTCCTGACAACATGTCCAAAGTATGTAAGATGGTGTTTCATCATCCTTGTCTCCAAGGAGCACCACAGTTTTGCTTTCTCCAGGACAGATCTGTTTTTTTCTCTTGGCAATCCAACAGATGTTCAGTACTCTTCTTGAACACCACAACCCAAATGCATCAATTCTTTGTCATCTTTAGTCATTGTCCAGCTTTCAGATGCATAGCAAGCAAATGAAAACACCATGGCTTGGCTCAGGTGTGCCTTAATCTTTAAACTGACATAGCTCTTTAGTAGATTTTCCCAGTGCAATTTATCTTTTGATATCCTGGCTGCTAGTGCTTAGAGTATTGAGTATGGATCTAAGTAAGATAAAATGGTTAACAACTTCAATCTTTTCTCCATTTATCATGATGCTGCCTACTGGGCTGATGCTGAGGATTTTTGTCTTCTTAATGTTGGGATGCAATCCATACTGAAGGCTGTAGTCCTTGATCTTTTGCAGCAAGTGCTTCAAGTTCTCGCTTTCAGCAAGCTAGGTCACCCCCAAACCATGTGCTCATCGTTGTTGTTGTTAGTTACGTGCCTCTGAGTCACCCCCAATTCATAGTGACCCTATATGCACAACAGCTCTGAACCCTGCCCTATCCTGAGCCAATCTCAGAGGCTCTGACACACCTACCCTTATTATCTCAGTTACTGTGTCATCGGGGTCTTTCTCTCCTGCAATGTCGCTCCACCCTTCTGAGCATGATGTCTCTCTCCAAGGACTGGTCCCTCCTGACCACATGCCCAAAGTATGTCAGACGGAGCCTCAAAATACCTGCCTCCAAGGATCATACTGGTTTCACCCTCTCCATCTTCTGATAGTTCTCTTGGCAGTCATGTTCAATACTCTTCTCCAGCAATATAACTCAAAGGCATCAATTCTTCTGTCATCCGCAGTCACTGTCCAGCACTTTGGTGCATAGTAATTAACTGCAAAGACCATGGCCTGGATCAGGTGCACCTTAGTCTCTACCCCCAAATCAGTCCGCACCTCTAAAGACCCATCATTGGTGCTTCCCTGGAGCCACGTCTGCATGCACTCAAACCACTCCCATAGGGGCCCTTGCTTCCCAGGGACACACTTACACAACCCTGACCTCTCGGGGACCTCCCCAGCCTCACCTCCCACCCTCACCTCCTGGAGCCACGTCTCCCAGGCTCCCCTTTCCTCTCTCCAAACTACATCTGCACAGGCTCTCTTTCCTCCTCTAACCTGCCTCCACTTACGAGGTATGCAGATCTCTGTCACTAGTAGATCAGACACACATGCCTTGGAGACAGGATCAGAGTAGGGTACCAGTCACATCTGCATTCTCACTGGGGCACCCGCCTTGGAGTATGGCTTCAGATATCACACATCCATTTTAAACACAAGAACTTTTCTCATGAAGTTGTGACGGATGGGAGGGCTGCTGGCTCCAGGCAGAAGCTTTCCCAACCCCCACTCAGCCTGATGAGTGGTGTGGACTGGGTGGGTGGCCATGGCTTTTCTGTAAATGCCCCCTTGGAGGGCACCGAATCCAGGCAAGGACTGGAGGCCAAGGACACCCCAATAGGGCTGGGGGTACCCCTTACCCTTCTCTGAGGCTGCTGTTCTTTGTTGACCCTTGGCTGCTCTTAGGAAGATGGGCCAGCAGCGCTGGCCACAGAGGGCAGGCTCAGTTCTGGCACACACAGCCC
The DNA here is from genome assembly GCF_000299155.1 of Elephantulus edwardii. NCBI lineage: Eukaryota > Metazoa > Chordata > Mammalia > Macroscelidea > Macroscelididae > Elephantulus > Elephantulus edwardii. Next base: position 4,892,001 of record NW_006399959.1, read on the forward strand.
AGGTACCTGACTCAGGTGTTCCCCAGGGAGCATCCAGACATCAAGGGGGGCAGCTCAGCTATAAGCCCAGCCTGAGTGGCACCGTGGGTCAAAGCATCCAGATGCTAACTGAATGCTCAGCTGATGGAGCCCACCAGCCCCTTTGAGAGAGAGATGAGACTGGCCAGTCCTATGAACATATACAGCCTTGGAATCCCGACCGGGCAGTTGTCTTAGACTGGGTTCCCTAGAAGAGCAAAACCAATGAAGCAGGTATGAATACATTTATAAGTAAATGAGCCAGATAGCCAGATGGAGATGAAACAAAAAGTTCCCTAACTTAGCCACGATGTCCCCATATATATTCAGTGCAGGCCACACCCCTGGGGAGATCTCCCTTCATCAGGTCAGGTTGATCACACCTTTATAGAAACATCCCTAATCTTGCCTCACTAACATCATCAAAAGTCAAGGACTGTGGAGTCGATTCCAAAGATGTAGATCTTTACAGGAGGAAGTGGACACATTTTTCTCCCCAGGAGCATCTGATGAATTTGAACCACCAGCAACCAACAGACTGTGCCTAAGAGCTCCTTCATTAAGGAGGTTAGGATAGTTACACTATGCCCAGGATCATGACATGTGCTAACGTCACAGAAGTTAGGATAGTTACATGATGCCCAGGATCTGGCCACACAGACACAACATTAACGGTCCAGAGGTTATACTCTGTGACGGAGTCACTAGGAACAGAACGGAGCAAAGCAGTGGATTTGCTTTTTTGGTTTCTCCATAGCTTGGACTCTCCCAGAAAAGGGGGCACGGAGGCTTCTAGGGAAGGCCCAGTCAGTATCTCAGTGCATACTTACCCCACTTCCCAGATGAGGAGACTGAGGTTGGGGGGCCTCACCCTGCAGGCTCTCAGGGCACCAGGAACCATGCAGACAGAACGCTAATGCCAGGCTCCATCCACACCCTCAGGCCCAGCTGTGCCAGGCCCTTACTGGTTTCCTGCTCCAGGAAGCAGGACTGGAAGTGGGGCGGTGAAGGGGGGTCCAGGATTCTCTTCATCTTCCATGCCCCAAGGGAGCCAAGGAGAGAGCGAAGGGACTAGTGTATCAATCAACAGTGGCCTAGCTGGCGTGGTGGGGGCTGACCTGAGCAACCATGAGAAGTGGGACCCTGAATGCTTTTTCTGGAGGCCAGGGGCCCCTTGCTAAGCTTCTGTGGCCTCCACCCCTATCCTTCCGTCTGTATAGCCTCCTGACGGAACCAGGTCCAGGTTTCTGAGGATTTTATAAAAACTGCTTCTGGATTAAATCTCACCGACTGCGGGGCAGCACCGACTGACCCAGTTTACCAGGACCAAACAACCACTGCGGGACCCAGACTCATCCTCCTCCTGACTGAAGGGGGCGCAGATGCCCAGCGCACATGCGACCTAAAGTGGGGCTGAGGGACACTGTTGGGGCGAAGATGCGGAGGCGCACAGCTGGCCGCCCCTAGGCACACGTGGTCTGAACAGTCTGCTTCCACCACACGTCCGCACTGGCCACCGCCCATGGGTGGACAGGCGAACACTGTGTAACAGGGGTCTCTCGTCTGGCCTTCCAGCACCTCCACACGTACAAGAGGCCCCCCTTGTCCTGCCTGCTCTGGAGCTAGACGCCCTGACGCCCCTGGCCCCCCAGAGCTGGCCGGGCGGAAGCACAGAGCACAGCCACTGGGCCTCCACCCCCCCCCCCCGTCCACACGTTATTGGGGCCCAGAGGCGGGGGCTTGGGGGGGCCATGCCTTCTCACCAGCAGCTGTGTCTGGAGCAGCTGCTGACCGGGAAGCCGCCAGTGGGGCCAGGGGGCCGCCAGCCAGGGCCTCTTCCCTCGACACCCCCCTTTCCTTTATTAAAACCGCAACTCAAAACCGCTGCTCAGAGAGGCGGGACTGCCTTCCGGCCTGGCCCGCGGGGACTCCTCCCCTCCGCCTGCCAGCCTCTCAGACCCCCAGGGTCCTCTCCCAGAGCCCGCCTTGTCTGGAAGGGGGTGTCGCTATTTACCACCCCCTGGCTCCCAGACCCCACGCCCTGCCGCCCTGCCCCTCACTCCCATCACCACAGCGATGGAGGAGGATCCACTCCACCTCCCCACCTGGGGGCCTGCCTGTGCACTTGAGGTGACCCTGTGTCAGGGGCTCCCCCTACCTCTCTGCGCCTGAACTCTCTGAGCTACAAATGGACCTCTAGGGGTCCAAATCCTTCCTGCCCCCACTGTCCTCAAGTTGATTCCCACTCAGAGGGACTCTGGGTGAGACAGTAGGAAAACCTAACGGTTTTCTGAGGATGTAAATGTTTACAGAAGCAAACTGTCCTAGCTTTCCCCTGAAGAGTAACTGCTGGATTTGAACCGATGACCTTAAAGTTGGCAGCCACATGTCTTAACCACTGTGCCCTGTTGTTCTTGTGTATGTGCAGTCGGAACTGACCCATACATAGCTGTCCCGCCAGAAGGTTTTCAGAGTCAGTTTAATCACTCTGTAGGAGAATGCCCATCTTTCTCCCACGGAGCAGCTGATGGATTCAAATCACGTGCCTTCAGGATTGCAGTGCAGCTTCTTGCCACTAGACCACCTGAGCTCCCTTGTATTGGAACCAGACTCAAAAATCCAAACCTGAATGCCAGCGCTGACTGACATGTAGCGATCCTGGAGAGCAGAGCCCAGCGATCCCCTTCAGTTTCTAAGGCTGCGAGTCTTCCTGGAAGCTGACTGCTTGCTTCATCTTTCTCCCAGAAAGGCTGGTGGAGTTAAACCACTGGCCTTTTAGTCACTAGGTCCCTGCAGGGTGAACTGATGCGGTGACTGTAACAAGGGCTTTGAGCATAACAGAGGAGGGACTGGGTAGGGCAGAGGTTCAGAACTGTTGTTCACAGGGTCACTGTGAGTCACAGTCAACTCGATGGCGCCTACAAACGACAACCAAATCCAATAAGGATGTCCTTCCAGGAAGAGCAAAGAGTTCATAGCAATGGAATGAAGATGGCTGTAAGGATGATGGAGGCAGAAGTTGGAGAGATGCAGCCACAGGCTAAGGAACGCCTGGAGTCACCAGAAGAAGGAGGAGATGAGAAAGCAAGTCTCTTAGAACCTGGGGAGACAGTCGTGGGTTGGGGGGTTGGGAGGAGTGGCTCAGCGCAAACTCTGGGATCAGACTTCTGCCCTGGACTTAGACTTCCAGAACACGAGGGGATTCATTCTTTTTATCTCCAGCCTCCATATTTGTGAACGTTTATTATGGTGGTAGCTCCAGGGCTGATACAAGCACCCCGTTACTGTCCCTTACTCCTGGGCTCACCCTGAAAAATGCTCTCAAAGGCTCGCATCTTTTAGAGAACCTTCTAGGGAGACCTGTCCATCTCTGCTCCCATCTGTAGGACCATCGGGTAATTTCCAAATGTCAAGGCAGCTCAAGTGTCATTTGGCCTGTCACTAACCTCTGAGCCAGCCATTCGGTCCTGTGTGGTAACTGTTCTCATGCCGTCACTCTCAGCCATGGTGGACTTGGCCATGGTGTCCTGGCTCCCTTAGACTTGTGTGGGAAGTGGCCATGTTAAGGCACAGGGACCAGACAGTAGGAAGGACTAGCTGGTCTGGGATCAGCCTCAGACCTCAGGCAGGACCAGAGCCCTGCTCTGGATGTTCTCAGGGTTTGATATTTACAGGAGGGTACACTGGATGATGGGGCCTGGAGGTTTTGGGCTAGGACTTGACAGTGCTGATCAGGTTGGTATCTCTGCTAAAAAGAGCAACAACGACAAGAGGACCGGCAGCTTGGATGTTACAGGACATTCCAGAGTCTGGCAGAGCTGGGCAGGGATTTACAGGGAGAAGTGAGAGACTGTCAGCTGTCCCCCAGGCTTGACTCCTCTCATCTGGCCTGGGAAGGCCGTCTTTGTTTGAAGTCTTTCTCCTTTTTCTTGTTGGACATCCTGGAGTTCTTCTAGACACCCCCCCCCCCCGGCCACACTATGGAGATTGCATGACCGCTGACTGCCACCCTCTCTGCCAGGTGTCCAGTGACTCACACTCACCATTGGACTGCTGGCTTTGCACCCAGCCCCCTACCAGCTTCCCAAATCTCCTGGGTAAGCAACTTGGAGCGCTTACCTGCTGAGTACAAGATTCACCTTGGTGGTGGCCAGGAGGCTGTCAGCATGAAATAGACCCTCTGTTTCTGTGTAGACAGTAGCTCCAAGGATTGTCCAACTCATCACTTGACTGCCCATGCAGGCTCTACCCAGGATGAGGGGTAGGACTGGACAGTTCAAGCCCTCTCTTCTTTTGGGCCCAAAGGTCTTCAGTCCCTTTGAGAGCCTCTTACAGGAACCTGGGTTGGAGACAGGTGGGAAAGTTCTGCCTTTGGAACCTGTCTTGGACTGAATGGTGTTGTAACCAAATATCTGTCCAATTGACTGGATCCTCAGTCCTTTGACAGTTACGTAATGATGGATTTTTGACAGTTGTGCAAATGACATCATCCTCCCCATATAATATGATGTGATAAAATATGATCAGCCAATTAGATTAACGGAGATTAGAGTGGAATACAATGCCCTTGCTCATGTCCCAGCTCTAATCTGAAATGAGAGGAGTTTTCTTGAGGTCTGGCATACATCATCTTTTATCCTGATAAGAGAAAAATCAAACAGATGTGATTGCTTGGTATCACTAAGAAAGGAGAATCAGCACCAGGGAGCATTCTTCTGATCGCTGAATTAAGAACTCCCTAGACCCAAGGGAAGACCGATGCCAAGGCACATAAAGGTTTCCCAGGAACTCTAACCCCACAGATGCTGAGAGGAGACAAAGACCTTCCCCAGGAGCTAACACAGAGAACTTTCCCTATAGGTAGTGGCTGAATTTTTACTTCTAGCCTAATAAACTGTGAGAAAATAAACTTCTGTTTGTCAAAGACACCCCCTTATGGTATCTCCATTACAGCAACATACAAGAACTAAACCACTGCCCTACTCGCCTACCTCCACACTCCACACCTACCTAGTTCTTTATAGGTTATACCAGAAGCACTACAGTCCACTCTGTCCCATGTTCCAGAGGATGAACACCACATAGACATATGGGATAGACAGAACCGACTCAGCTAAACAGACATCCAGTGCCACCTCCTCCCCATATCCTTGTTCAGAACAGTCAAACGTGGACCAAACAAGAAATTCAGACATTGCTGTATATTTTATGGATCTCCCAAACTTATGGGTCTGTGAGAACTAAGCAGGAGCCCTGATGGTGCAGTGGTTAAGCACTCAGCCACTAACCTTGGTGGAGGTTTGTATTACAGAGCTGGCAGGACAAAGCTTCTCAATCTTAACCAAACACCCTGCAAGAATGAGTTGCTGGTTCTAGGGTCTCAGGACCGTAGTTTCAGGGGCCATCAAGGTCAACTGGCATAATATAATCCACAAAGACAAAGTTCTACATCCCACTTTGATGAGTAATATCTGAATGAGGTCTTAAAAACTGTGAGCAGCCACTGAGGTGAAACTATTGGTTTTCCCCTGCCCAGGACAAAGAAAAGGGAAGATAAACCAAAGATACACACAATTAATATGGAGGACAAATGGATCGTATGAACCTGCATTTCTACGACCTTGAGACCAGAAGAAATAGATGGTGCCCAGCCATCCCCACTGTGAAAGGGCTACAGAAGATCCTGAAGAGAATGGAGAGAAAACTATGGAGCAAAATTTAAAAACATAAAATGGCCAGGCTTGTCTGTCCAACAGATACTGTTGGAACTCCCAAAATGATGGCACTTAGTCACCCTTCAAACCAAGAGCAAAACTCTCAGCCAAACCATAGACCTGTAGTGGGAACAGAAACACCAGGGAGGCACTCAGCCATCCGCACAATCAGCCGCATTCAAAGGAAGTCCAGAAGGCAGGAAGGGTTGGTATGAAGGATGAATGGAAACAAGAATCACAGAGCTACAGTGGAGGCAAGAGCAACGTGATTTGAACCAACCAGGCTCTTGGTAGAAAAAGATGAGATAGTCTGCTCCCATAAAGGTTAATAATCCTGGAAACCCTCTGGGCACTTTTACTCTGTTTTGTGGGGTCTCTGTGAGTCGAAATCAAGTCAGTGGCACGGGGATAGGGCTGGGAAACAAATCTCTGCACCTACTTTCTGTAAAGGACTGGTTTTCAGCCGTGGACATAGCTGCCTTTGTTCATAGAAAAATCTGGAAGCCAATCTTCGGGCTGCATCCCTTGACCGCCAAGGGAGGTATTTCTGCGTGAAATCTGTCTCTGTTGGCAGGGTCCTCGCTCTCAAGCAGAAATGAGTGCAGTAAATTCTGGGGATGAATTTGTTTAACCTGTAACCTTAAGGTTATTTGCTTTAAAGCAATAAGTGTGGTGCTAAATGTTTTGGCACGTTCCAATGTATTTTTATAACACTTGGCTAGATCACTGGAGGCAGCAAGCAAACCCTGGTGAAAGGGGTGCGAGGGTGGAGCCGCTAACTCACTTACTCTCACCTCCATGATGGAAAAAACCCTGTGGCTTTGAGAGCCTGCAGCACACCCACCCACCCATTCCCCCACCTATCCACACACTCACCCATTCACCGTCCACCCACACACTCATACACCCATTCATTCACCCACACATCTATTCACGCACCCACCCATTCTTTCACCATGCATCCACTCTTCCTTCCATCCATTCATCCATCCATCCACTCACTTACTCATTCCCCAGCCACTTCTCTCTCTAACTAGGTTAACCCTTACATACAATCTCTGGCCCCAGCCCCTGGCCATCCCTTGTAGGGAGGTGAATGGGCAATAGTAAGCGAGGTGCTTTGGAACACCTCCAACTCCATCACCCTCAGAAATCACAAATATGGCCACAGGAAGGAAAGGAAGCCAGGAAAACTTTGCCACACTCCACGTCATCCAGTGCCACCATGGGTGACTTCACAGGGAGTGAGCCTCCCATTGAGGGAAGTGTGTGCAAGAAGCAGCCGGAAGCTGTCAGGTGACTGATACCCTGTCTTTCTCCTGTAAGGCAGCATGCTCTCCAGGGCCCAGCAGGCTTGGACAGAGCCTGCCTCTTTTCCTGTGGACTGTAGAAAGGAGCTGGGAGGAAGCAGTGGACAGCGGCCAGGAGGGTGAGACTCGCCCACTTTAGAGACTCAGCCCTACGCTGGGGAGTAACCTGTCCACAGTCCACACAGCGCCCATGCCCTGTCCATTCTAGGGAACTGAACCCCATGACCATGGGCTTCAGAATGGAGACCTGGGGACAAGCAGGGCCTCAGGGAATTGGATTCACCCCCAAGTACAGGAGGCTAGACAGACAATCCTGTAAGCAGCATGGACATACTGGGGGGGTGTCCTTGTGAGGATGTACAGATACCCTAATGTCTAAGGTGTGGTGACAGTCGGGGACGGCAGGGCGCTAAGAGTCTCACTCTGGGAGAGACACAGCGAGCTGAGGTCAGGTGCGAGACAACTTCTGTGGGATCAGGAGGCAGGGATGTGGGGTTCCTGGCTGGCAAGGACAGGCTAGTCTGGTGGTCATGTTCTGGATAGGATCCCAACCAAAGGCCTAAAGTCTCCAGCACAGTGGAGACGTGAGGATGGCGCAGGGCCGGCAGTTTCATCCTGCACAGTGGCTGAGTCCGTGCCGACTCACAGGGCCCTCACACACTCCACCTGGACGTGTAGACACCAGGCATGGCGCCCCCAGCTGACCAGTACCTCTGAGTCCTGGTCCCAAGACCCCAGTGCACCCCTCTCGAGGCACAAATGGGGACTCCGTTTCCCTCACTATCCTCTAAACTCCTAATCGGACAAGAATTTAGCCAGGTTTCACCGAGGTGAGTGGGGGTAGTCCCCCACCTAATCCCAGTCCAGTGGCCTTGGGAACCCAGGGAGCCAGGTGGGCCCCTGGAGGCGGTCTGCGGGGCGCCTGGACACACTCCTACCAAGGCCTGGCTGTGGCTCAGCCGGCGCCACCTTCCTGAGTCAATATTGACCCAGCCTGGGCCGGGCTGGGGCTCCGGGCTGCTCACACGCTGGCCTGCAGGCCCGCCACTCGCTCCAGGCCACTGGAAAAATAACGGTGCTTTCTTTTTTTTTTCCATGAAAAGCTGGCTAATGACTTCTGAGGTGGAGGCGTGTGGGGGGGGGGGGGGGGGGGGAGGAACGTGTCTTAAACCTAGGTGGGTGTGAATCTCAGCCTTGTGCTGACTGCCCAGCTGGCAGGGCCAGAGGTGGAAGGTTCTGGAGCGGCTCTGCCTACACGCTTCCAGAAGCAGCTAGTGGTTCAAACCACAGACTTTTTGATTAGCAGCCTAATCTTTACTCTGACACAAAGGTGTAAATGGGAGGGTACCACTTTTGCTGTCTGTTGTATGTGGCTGAGCTGAAACTGACTCATAACTGACCCTCCATCGGGTTTCCAGAGGCAGTTAACCACCTGGGAGGAGATTTCCCATCTGCAGCGGGTAGAATTGAACCATGTGCCTTTGAGTTGACAGCACAATCTTTAACTGAGCCTTCCCTAAGGGACCCTAAGGGTGTGTCACTGTAGATTAAAGCATTTTCCATCAAGTGCTGTCATTTTCACAGGGCCAGAAACCACCCCAGACCTGAGCCTCGGTTCAAGGGTCACAGTGGCCAGAGGCAGAGGTGGTCTAGAGACAGTGCCTTGGGTATGTAGCCTCTACCACCCCTACTTCTCACTCTGTAGAGGCCAGCTGTGGAGGGTCTGCTGCCCACACACAAGCAACCACCTCTGTGCCCTCCCTGATCTCTGATTGTTGTTATTAAGTGCCATCGAGTCGTAGATGACTCATAGTGACCCTATGAACTTAAGACCTGAGCACTTGTATAACTTTCATTGTTTCTCCAAGTTCATAGAGTTTCTGGAGGCAAGCTATTTCAGAAGTGAATGCCACTCCTGATTCTAAGCTTGTTTTAATTGTGGAGCTCCACCAAACACTGTCCACCATGTGACACTGATGTGTAAAATGAGATAATGGTTACCTATGGTGTGTGGTCTGAGAGGGACATCAACTGATCGTGCACATGGAGGTAAAAACGGCATGTGGGCAGGCAAGGACAGTTTCTTTTTATAGGGGTTTTAGGGAGAATTAGGGAAGATGGTATTTTGCTCGAAATTTTGGGTTGGGGTCCTGGTCATTAACTTGAGTGTGGGCTTTTGTGATCAGGCCTAGAGCCTTATCAGAATCCAGTCTCTGGTCTAGCCCCCTTAGACATTATCAGGTTTTTTCAAGGAGCAATCAGGCCTGAGAGCAACTGCACTTGGTTCCTCTTAATAGCAGAGGTTCCAGCTGAGCTGAGCCTGGCCTGGCCCTCCCCCTCAGGGGCCCTGGGAAGACCTGCTGTGTGCCCTGGGAGGGGAAAAGGTGGCTCTGTCTCCAGATCAGCCAGGGACTGAGGCAGGGTGGTTCTATAAACACGCAGAAAAGGAAGATCCAACAGGGAGGTCCTAGGAGGGGGCTTCATGGAAATGAGTCCCCACAGGCCGTTCTGGGATGAGCGGGTGAGTGCTATGGTGATGAGGTAGGGAGTGGCCCTGAGCCCACATGCATCCGCCTCCCACGCCTCTCTGGATTAGATGGAAGTGCCCGGAACAGGTAGCAGGTGCCTGAGGGAGGCATCCACCCCCTCCAGGATTTCACACCCAGAGAGAATAGAATGGAGTCTGCTGCAAATGCAGAACCATTGTGGATTGAAATGCAATTTGTCTCCTCTTAAAAGGAAACCCAGCCTGCCTCGCCCCTGCTTGGAGAGAAAGAGACTTTTCCTGTAGACAGGAGCTGCCACCCACCTCCCACCTCCGTCAGTCCCAGCAACTGCTCCACACAGGGTCTTCTCCTCAGGGCAGCACCCACGGGAGCCTGATACCCTACCCCTTCCTAAGACTGGACAGCAAGGCTTGGGCTCAGGCAAGTTCTGGGGTATGGGGCTGGGATGTCCACCTACCCTTGGCCTGGAGCAGACTGCTACTTAATGACAGGAAATGCTCCCACCAGCCACTTCCTGCCCAGGTTATCCACCATCCCTGTGGCTCCCAGGACCCCACGAAGCCATCCCTCGCCTGGACACAGAGGAGGCCAGACCAGGCTCAGTGCCCCACCTTGCCCTCATCACCAGGGTCATTACTCAGGATGCCTCCCTAGCTCTATCCTGGAACGGTGGGGGCAGGGTTCACAGGGCAGAATCTGAGCACACTGTGACCCAGAGGTGCTGAGGCATCTCTCCTCTGAGGAGAAACAGAGAGGAGAGAAGTGAGACAGAAGAGAGAGGTGGAGTGGAGAAACAGAGGACAGTGGACACAATGAGAGGAGAGGAACAGAGAAGACAGGGAAGAGAAGAGGGGGGAGATACAGGAGAGGGATAGAAAGAGGGGAGTAAGATATATAGGGGAGAAGAGTTAGAATACAGACAGACAGAAAGAGGAGGCAAGTGACACAGGGAGAGGAGAAAGACGAGAGAGACAGAGAGAAAGATGGAGAGATAGTGAGAGACAAGAGAGGGACAGGGACAGATGGGGGAGAGACAAGAGAGAGACAGGGAGAGAGATGAAGAGAGATAGGAAGAGACAAGCGACAGACAGGAAGAGATAGGAGAGAGACAGGGAGAGATGAGAGAGAGACAAAGGGAGAGAGATAGGAGATATAGAGATGCGAGGGACAAAGAGACAGGAGAGACAAGAGAGATAAAAAGGCAGGGAGAGACAGCAAAGGAGAGCAGGTGGAAAAAAGAGGGGGAGACAGAGAAGAGGGGAAAGGGGAGAGGGGAATGAGAGGAGAGAAAAAGACAGAAAGAGGAAGGGAGAAGAGAGATGAGAGACAAGAAGGGGAAAGAGACAAAGAGCCTCTGAGTCTGAGATTGTCTCTGCACTAGGCCTCTCTAAAGGCACTTTCTTTAGATGGACTTTTAAATGGACTTCAGGAGGGCTGTCTGCAGACAGGTAGTGAGTGGCCCTCAGTGGCCTTTCCTGTGACCCAATGGCCTGAGGGGCACTGGAGGCACATCCTGGGCACAACAATTAAGAACTCAGCCCTGGGAAGGAAACTATGGAAACGTTCAGCCCTTTGTCCTGGCAGGAGCTGGCTGCTGCCCAAACTGCAGAAAACCACTGCAAGGCGTCCAGGCCCAAAGCAGAGGGAGGGAAGACCCAAGGCAGACCAAAAGGCATGCAGGGACCTTCGTTGGGATGTTCTTGTTACAGCAGCAGACTTGGCCCAAACTGACAAATGCTGCTTGGTCTTCACCAGTGAGGCCACAGCCACCTTTATGTACAGGCCGGCCCACTGTGTGACAAAACCCAAGGTCCCCTCCTCTGTGGGGAGACTAGATGATCCAGGAGCAGTTGCCCTCTCTCTGAAATGATGCCAGTGGAGGCTGAGCCTGACCAGGTCTGTCACCTTCTCCGCATGGCACAGGTCCCCGTCACTGTCACTGCAGGTCCCCCTTATCACACCCCCTTGAGTTTTCCTCTGTGGGTCTGCTTCATACCCATCCTACAGCAGAAATGACTCAGCACACCACGACAAATGCTTGAATTTCCAAGATACTGGCTGGACTTGGACTGCCTGGTCTTTTACTTCTTTGGAAAAGGATCTTCGTCCTGTGTCATGGAAACAGGTGTGATGCATCACTTCCTTTCTGCTTAAAACTAACTGGAACTCACCTTCAGAGGGGAAAAGTGGGGACCCCATGCCCTACGCCTCCCTCTCTTATCTTCAAAACAGATGGTCCCTCACCTGATGTGGAATGCCCCAAAATATTCTGGAACATGGGATCTCTTCACAACATGGAGCTGGGATACTAACTCAACTTGAAAGATGTCAAGAGGTGCTGCCCCAATGTCATGAGAAGAGCCATGGCCAGCACTGTTGACCATTAACATTGGGCACATCTCAGGCTGATCAGTACCCAGAACTGTGAGACAGGCGTTCCTGGATGTGGCACCACAGCTCTACCATGTCAACTTGGCCCCGGTGAGGAAAATGAGTCCCCAGGTGGAGGCGGATGGGCAGGAAGGGCCATGGACAGGGTTGGTCACCAGAGCATCTCAGAGCCAAGGGTCAGCTTGCAGAGTCTTTTCTCAGACACGAGATGGAGGCTTACCCTCCCTGTATGCACATTGCCTGTGCAGATGTGGACACAACCCATTTGGTCCGACCTGGGTTCAAGTCCAACTCAGTGACCTCAAACGTGGTGTCCAACTTCAGTGCAACACGTCCCTCTCTGGGTTCTTAATGGGGACCCAGCTAGGGTGCTGGCACTGCCCACACTGGATGACGTCTCAGCTCAGGAAGGATAGTTGACTGACTGGTGGACACATCCCAGGGTAGAAGACACTCCTTTCCAATGCCACTGCCAGCGCAGCCCTAAGGCACTTGGAGGAGGAAATAGGGGTGTTCTACAGCTAACCAAAAGATTGGTGCCTCCAGCCTACCAGTAGCTCCAAGGGAGAATGGTGGGCAGTTTTCTCCCATAAAGAAGTGCACCCTATAGGGAGCTCTGGTGGTCTAGTGGCAAGAAGCTGCACTGCAATCCCTGAGGTGAGCAGTTTGAATCCACCAGATGTTCTGCTTGAGAAGGAGGGACAATCATTTTTCCTCCTGTGCCAGTCAGATCTGATTTGAGGTACGTGCATTAAAAAAAAAAAATTAATAAAAGAAAAAGAAATGTAGCCTCAGAAATTTGATGCATCTACTCCAAGACTGAGCTTACTGAGCATCAGAAGGGGGGGACAGTCTGAGGCTCCCAAGGCTAGAACCCAACTCTACAGCTTCCAGGTCAACCATCTCTGTCTGAATGTCCTCACCAGGTACCCCTCCTCTCCTGCCCCCTCCCCTCTTGCTCCCTCCTGCCCCCTCCCCTCTCTTTCTCATCCTTCCCTCCCCTACTGTCCACTCCTTGCTGTCTCCCTCTCTCCCCTGCCTTCTTCATCCCCTTCTCTCCATTTCTCTCCTCCTTCCTCTCCTCCCCCTCTCCTCTCTTCCCGCTTCCTCCCCTCCCACACACACTCCAGCCTGGAAGTAAAGTTTGCTCGTCGCTTCCAAAGGCAGAGCCCTCTCCACGTCTAAATATTTACCCCATCTCCACACAGAGATGGATAAACGTTGTGCCTGGCCGGGCTGCACCCCCTGCTTGGCCCGCTTGGCCCGGGGCCGCCCTGCCCGGCGTCCAGGCCGGAATCACCAGTGCCCTCCCCGCCCCCCAGCCCCTCTGGACCATTATCATTCCGCAGCGAGCTCGTCCCGGCGCGAAGCCCGGCCGTCATTCAGCAGCCCGTAATGACTTGTCAGTCCCCTGCCCTGCCGTTTTCTGTCCAATTAATCCTTTTATTGTGCACCGGATAAAGACAGACAAAGGCGCCCAGCAATAATGTTCATTAAGATGCAGGCCTCCCCGCATGCTGGGCTCCACCCCAGCGGCCCCTCCGCCTGCCGGCCCCACCCCTTAACCCTTCGTGGGGTCCCCCTCCCTGCCCCCGAGCTGCGCCCCGCCAGCTCCAGGCAGAGGCCTCAGCGGAGCGGGTTAGGGGGCTTTGGAGGGCTGCCAAACAGTTCCCAGAGAGAGCAAGCTGACCCACTTAGGGGACTTCGGAAGGAACCCTCTCTCACTTCCCTGCACCCCGCAGAAACACAGCCCCAAATGAGGACTCCAGGCATCCCTTGGACCAAGTGGGCTGATTCCCCCAAGGCTGGACTGGAGGCTCCCGGGGTGAGGTGTTAGAAGCAAACTAGTCACTGTAATGCACAGAGCATAGTGAGGGTACCTGAACAGGACCTGCGCAGCGAGGGCCGGCCTTCCCAGCAGGTTGTCAACTTGACAAGGCTGCGCCTGTGGACTACTAACGGTAGAGGCCCCACCCCCTTCTGCCCCACTGTTGCCGCCGCAGGGGATCCTGGGCAGAGAAGCTTTGGGTCAGGAAGGAGAGGGGAGAGTAGGCTAGGCCCAGCCATGAGAAGCCCCCTTCCAGCCCTGTTATGGCGCTGACAGAACTGAGTGAAGGATACACACATCCCCCCACCTCCACCCACCCACACACCTCCACCTCCACCCCCACCCCGAGTATACTCCACTCTGCAACCTTCATTCCAGACTTTATGATAATCATAATGCCCTAAAATATATTTCTTTTAAACTGTTCTCTGCCTCATCGGTTTCAATGCAGTATACATAATTCATCCAGTTTTTCTCATTCTTGCCCTAACCCTGATGTCAGTCCCATTCTACAGTAGTGGCACTATGCAGTGTTTGTCCTTTTGTGACTGAGATGTTTCACTCAGCATAATGTCCTCGATGGTCACCCATTTTGAATAATAATTGCATGAGTTCCATGTTTTTCAATGCAGCGTAGTATTCCATTGTGTGAATAAACCACAGTTTCTCTTTCAATTCTTAACCCACACAGCATTTATTCTCTGTTCTAGAGGAGTTTTGAGTCAGAATTTAATTGATGACAATGGTTTTAGTTTTAAAGTTTACAAAAGCCGATGGACACATCATTTTTTTCTGCTGAGTATCTAGTAGATTTTGATTACCAGGCTCAGTGCTTAACTATCATGTTGTAGTTGTTGTTGTTGTTATGTGCCATCGAGTACTTGCCACTCAAAGTGGCCCTATGTACAACAGCCCGAAACTCTGCTCTATCCTGTGCCAATGGCACTTCCTCCGACACACACATCCCGATTACCCCATTCACTTAATCAGTGCACCTCATAGAGGGCCTTCTCCACCTGTACTATCCCTCCACCCTCCCAAACATGATGTCCCTTTCCAAGGACCGGTCCCTCCTTACAACATGTCCAAAACATGTTAGACAAAGCCCCAGAATCCTTGCCTCCAAGTAAGATGCCAGTTTAACCTTCTCCTGGATGAATTTATTTGTTTTCTAAATAGTCCATGGTACTCTCAATAATCTCCTCCAGCATGACAGCTCAAAGGCATCAATTCCCCTAGCCTCCCTAGTCATTGTCCAACTCTCTGATGAATAGCAAGTGATTGTAAAGTCCATGGCCTATATCAGATGCACCTTAGTCTCCAAAGTGACAGCATTGTTCTTAAGTACTTTGGAGTGGTCCCTAACAGCAGACTTTCCCATGGCAATATGTCTTTTAATTTTCTGGCTGCTGGTGATAAGAGGGTTGACTGGGAAGCCAAGCAGACTAAAGTTGTTAACAATCTCAATCTCTTCACCATCCATCCTGATGCTGCCAATTGGTCCAGTGATGAGTATCTTTGGCTTTTTGGTATTGAGCCCCAATCCATATAGAAGACTGCAGTCCTTGACCCTCTGCAGCAAGTGGTGCAGGACTTCCTCAGTTTCAGCAAGCAGGGTTGTGTCATCTGCATAACAGAAATTGTTGATAGATTTTCCACCAATCCTGACTCCACACTTCTCCGCATTGAGACCAGCCTCTCAGATAATCTGTTCTGTATACAAGTTGAAAACGTATGGAGATAGGACACATCACTGGTGTACACCCTTCCCAATTTTGAACCATACATTGTTTCCTTGCTCTGTTCTGACGGCTGCCTCTTGGTCCAAGTATAGGTTTCGCATTAGTCTGTTCGGGTGTTCTGTGATTCCCATTCTTCTCAGAGTCAGCTACAATTGTTATGATCCACACAGTCAGACACCTTTGTATTACACAGATAGATATTCTTCTGGTATTCCCTGCTTTCAGCTAAGGTCCATCTAACATCAGATACAATATCCCTAGTACCACGACCCCTTCTACACCCAGCCTGGACTTCTGGCAGTTCTCTGCTGTTCCAGTCATTTTTGCATAATCTTCAGTAGAATCTTGCTTGCATGTGAAATCAATGATATTTTTCTATAGTTTCCACCCTTCTTTGGGATGGGAACAAATATAGATCTCTTCCAGTCAGTTTGCCAAGTGGTTGTTCTCCAGATTTCTTAGTACAACTTGGTGAACACATCCAGAGCAGCATCTGTTAGCTGAAATATGTCAATTGGTATACCATCTATTTCTGGGGACTTATTTTTTGCTATTCCTTTAAAAGCAGCTTGAACTTCTTCCTTCATCACCATAGGCTCTTGCTCATATGTTATTTCATTAAATTCTTCTGTGTTTGCCAATTCCTTTTGATATAGTGACTCAGTATATTCTTTCCATCTTCTTTTAAAACTTCCAGGATTATTTAATATTCTGCCTGAAGCATCCTTGATTATAGCAAGTCAAGGTTTGAATTTGTACTTCAGTTTCTTAAGCTTAAGAAATGCTGAGTGAGTTTGGCCCTTTTTATTTCCTGACTCCAGCTCCTTGTACATTTCATTGTAATATTTTGTTTTGTCATCCCGTGCTGCCTTTTGGAATCTTCTGTTCAGCTCTTTAGTATCTTGAAGTCTTCCTTGTGCTTTGGTTTCTCTGCACTCCAGTGAAATATTCAGAGTTTCTTCTAACATCCATTTTGGTCCTTTACTTTTTTCCCCCTTTGTCTTTGAAATGACTGTTTTCCTGGGTGATACCTTTGACATCTTCCCACAACTCATCTGGTCTTCGCTCATTAGTGTTCAAGGCCTCAAACCTGTTCGTGAGATAGTTCTAAAATTCAGGTGTGATAAACTCAAAGCCATATTTTGGTTCCTGTGTAATAATTAAGTAATTACATTGAACCTTCCATTATGCCAAATTTATAATAATAATTTAAGATGATAACATTGTTGTTGTTGTTGTTATGTGCTGTTCAAGTTGCTTGCGACTCATAGTGACCCTAGGTACAAGAGCCCTAAATCCTGCTCTATCCTGTGACAACCTCACCATCTCTGACAAATCCCATCACCCCAATCACAGAATTGATCCATCTCACTGAGGTTCTTCTTCTCCTGAGCAGTCCTTCAACCCTCCCAAGCATGATGCCCCTCTGTAAGGATCAGTCCCTCCTTGCAACATGCCCAAAGTATGTCAGATGTAGTTCCAGAATCCTTGACTCCAAAGGGCAGCCGGGTTTTACTCTTCCAGGCCAAATCTGTTTGTTCTCCTAGCAGTCCATGATATATTCAACACTCTTCTCCAGCACCACAGCTCAAGGGCATCAATTATCTTTCTATCATTCCTAGTCACTGTCTAACTCTCTGATGCATGGAATGGAATTGCGAAGACTATAGCCCAGATCAGGTGCACCTTAGTCTCCAGTCTGACATTGTTTCTCTTCAGTACTTTGGAGAGGTCCCTGACAGCTGACTTTCTCAATGCAATTCGTCTCTTGTTTTCTTGACTGCTGGTACCAAGAGTATTGACTGTGGTGGGACACCAATTACAGGACTATATTTAAAAAAAATTAAAAAAATACTATAATCCAGGTTAGTAGCAGAATACAGTCAGGTCAGCTTCTGGAATGTGCTCACAGGTATCTCATCTTTGAGTGCTGAGGCTTTAGGCCAGTGTTACAAGGCTCTCAGTTCTGCTAATTATAGCTTTTCCGCAGTCTTATAACAAACTTGGACAAAAGAGTCCATGGCACAGTAGTCTAAAGATCGTCTCCATCTCATGTCCAGGTCTCTGATCCTCTGTTGTTGCTTTTGCTGCTTTTGCTGCTGTTCTTAAAGTCCCTAGTCTGGCTATTGCAAGAATTCCTAATTCTGAAGGATGAGTTGCATTTTTTGTTTCTTTTCTAGTGGTTAAATTCCTCCAATTCTGCAGCTGTATCTGCTTAATTTAATAGCAAAACTAGTCAATCTCCTTTTGGATAGTCTAATACACTGTGTTTGTATATTTCTGTCAATCCACATGGCAAGGTAAAATTCAATGGCTAGGAAAGTTATTTTGGATAATAACATCTTAAAACCATAGATAGATAATAAGTGATAGAAACACTGATTGATTTTATTTTAAGATATTGGTTCACATTATTGTGAGGATACCAAACTAAAAAATCTACAACTTAGGAGTAACAAATATGATATCTCTCTCCCCAAAATTATAGAACATGTGAGAAGAGTGGAGAATGTATATTATGTAAAAGATGCGTATTTTTAGTATGTAAATTTGATACATTGTAGGGAAATATATCTGGAAGCAGGAGTAGTATCCACTTCCTAAATAACATGCCTCTGGAAACTTTGTTAAATGTTGATAGTTGTAGAGGGAATTCAGGACTTTTGTTCATAGGGTTTTTATGAGTTGTGCATGACTTGAAGGCAATTAACAACAATATATTTCTCTAAGAGCTTGGGGTACATGTCTGACCTCATGGAAACTGTTTTTGACTTGGGTGTTTTTTGTTTATATAGTTGGTTTGCTTACAAAGTTAGGTATACATTGAGTTGCACACTAGTCTTCATTCACATTGTGTTTCATGCAAAATTATTCTCATGCATCATGTTTCATAAAATCAATCACCACTCGACCTTGCCCGTCATTACCCTATCTTTTTGTCCGGATGTTTCCCCTTTTCTTGCCCCCCTCCCTCCACTCACTGAACTATTTTGTTGTTGTTGTATTTTATTGGTTGTGAAGAGGTTTTGTGTTGATGTTGTTGATATATATTCTAGGGAAATATATCTCTTTCTACACTTAAAATCTTCTGCTGATTGAATAATATACAGACTACGGATTGTAATCTGCCTTGCTGAAGGTCAATTTATTGAATTGTTCATAATTACTTCATAATAGAGTCTAGACTGTTGTTCTTGTTAGGTGCTATTGAGTCAAGTATGAATAGTAGGGATCCAATGAACAAAAGATATGAACCCTTTTCTATAACCATTGTCATTCCCTAGTGTTCATAGGGTTTTCAGAGGCTTGTTATTTATGAAGTGGAGGCCAATCCTGCCTTCAAGAAATCTAAGAGCCCTGCCTAACTCTGTTTATCATGGGTTACCCTTATGACATTTGACACACCAGGGGGGGCGCTTAGCTTTCAGTATCACAGCAACACCAAATTATCTCAGTACAGCAAACTGGTAGACGAGTGCTATACTGCTTAAATAATATTCTCCCCAAACACAGTTAACACCAGTTTACACCCAGCTTTCAATTAAATCAAAACATCTACCCTCCAGAATCCAATTGCGTCACACAAGGCCTCCAAGAAGTCAGGGCTCAACCAATTTTTAAATACAAAGGCTGTACCTTTTATTACAAGGTACTTATTGATTTAAACAAGAGATTTCCAGCCCACAGGTGATTCTCAAATGCAAACAACCAACCAGCTTACACTAGATTGTTAACATTTCATAAAAAGATTGACCTTTGCACCTAGCCTTCTCAAATTGTCATATATTAAACACAACAATGCATAGCATGTTCTACTTAACAGGATTTAAAAATCACACAAATGTCATTTCCTCCTAGTTAATTAATAAATACAATAAAGTTATAAAGAAATAGCGTAATGTATATTTTAGTGGAGAAGACAAAAGAGAAAATTTCATTTTAAAGATAATGTGAAAAAAAATCAGAATAATCAGCCATGAATTTTCTGCAAAATAAAAGTGGGAAGATCGATGTTGACAATATTACTAGATAAGGTATGAAAAAATAATCTAAAGAGTCACAGATCAGGAAAACAAAATCAACATGTGGAAATACACTCAACAAAATTGTGAAATTTAGTGTTTCATTAATGTTGTTAGTGTTTGCTGTTGACTCAGAATGAAACCATAGTTGGCCCTTTAGCAGAATTTCATAAACAATAAATTGCAATATGTTTAATGTTGTCATGTTTGTTGTTGTGTACTGTAGAGACATAACTGACCCATAGTTGACCCTTTGGTAGGTTTTCAGAGGTATTTACTCACAAGGGAGTAAAGTGCCCATCCTTCTGGTGTGGAGGAGTTGGTGGCCTCAAACCGTGTGCCTTGGGGTTTGCAAGCACAGTTCCTTGCCTCTAGGCCACCAGAGCTCCTTTAGGTTATATTAATAGTACATTTAAAATATGTTGGAAAAAAATTTCGTATTTATGATGAAAACCTGAATATGGGAAAAAAGAAATTTGAAACAGAGAAAATTGTTCTCATATTTTTAATTAAAAAATTATTCACATTACATACCAAAGTTCTCTAAATAGCATATTATTTAGATATTATTTTTGTAAACACATCTAACATCATCTGTGAGTTTCATATGTGTGTTATGCTCAGTATATGAGTGCTTGTGTTATTTACATGGGCATATTATTTGGGAATATATAAAAATACACTTTTTAAATTAACAGGATTTTTCAAAGAAAACAATTAGTATGTTCTGCTATAATGGGTTTTCTTATATGTAACCTTTCTGACAATGAATCTGTAATTCTTCCAAAATTATTTGTGGTGCCAATATTTAAAAGATTAATTATTTTACAAAGTTTAAAAACTGTAAAAGTGTATATTCAGGGGATGGTAAAATTATGATCTATATAAATAGTTTAAACATAACCAATCTAACAGGATTGATCCGTTTATGATCTGTCTATGAGATTGGACAGATTATGAAAGCCATATCCTGAAATTGACAAAATTTTCTACATAAATTTCTTATCAAAAAAATAATGTTCTTTTATTATTCATATTTTTATTTCTTTGTCTATAGCATAAACTTTGCAATTACTTGCTATATTTCAGAAAGCTGAAAAATGACTAGAGATTATAGAAGGAGAATTGATCCCTTTGAGCTGTGGTGCTGGAGAAGAGTACTGAATATTCTGTAGATTGTTAGGATAACAAACAAGTTCCTTGGAAGCAAGTATTCTGAAGCTTCGTCTGACATACTTTGGGCATATTGTAATGAGGGACCAGTCCTTGGAGAGGGACGTCATGCTTGAGATGGTGAAGGGACAGCACAGGAAAAGATGACCTTCGATGAGATGGTTTGATTCAGTGACTGGGGTAATGGGTCAGCTCAGGATAGAGCAGGGTTTAAAGCTGTTATGTGAGTTACAAGTGAGGAGATGGCATGGAACAATAACTATTGTAATTAATATACATCATATTTCATGAATATATATTGTGTTTATGCAACCTTTCATCTATTTACACTGTGTTTCTTTCATGAAGATTGTATATTTGGTTTTAAAAAAATTATTTTATTTTATATTCAGTTTCCTACAAAGTTTGTATGCATTCTATTTTACACTATCCTTCACTCACATTTTGTTTCATACAATCTTTCCCATTCATTAAGCTTTGTAAAATTAATCACTAGTAAACTATGCCCACCATTATAATGTCTTTCCAGATCCTTCGGAAGTCTTTCCTATTTCATCTACCCTGCTCCCTCCACCCACCATACTCTGTGATCCTATGATATCCTCATTCCTATGTTTATTCCTCTGCTCACCCGCCACACCTTGGATCCTCAGATACATTGTACAAGTCATCCTTATATTTCTACATTAAGAATCTTATGAACTATTTGTAGTTATGAGTCTGAGTTCATGCATCATAATACTCTCCACTCTTTCCCAATAGAAATTTTTGAAATTGTTCCTCCTGAGTGCTGCATAGTATTTCATTATATGAATGTACCATAATCTCACAATCCATTTGATTGTGGTTTGTTCTTGCTATTGTGAATAACGATGATATGAACATTGGTGTAAAAATCTCCTTTCGCACCTTCATTCTAGTTTTCTCAGGGCATATTTCTAACAGTGGGTCGTGGTAATAGGGATAATTGTAGCCAATGTTAGATGGATCTTGGCTGAAAGCAGGGAATACCAGAGGAATGTCTATCTGTGTTTCATTGACTATGCAAAGGCGTTTGACTGTGTGTATCATAACAAAGTGTGGCTGACTCTGAGAAGAATCGGAATCCCAGAACACTTGATTGTGCTAAGGAGAAATCTATCCTTGGACCAAGAGGCAGTCATCAGAACAGAGCAAGGAAACACTACATGGTTCGAAATTGGGAAGGGCGTTTGCCAGGGATGTGTCCTGTCTCCATACCTTTTCAACCTGTATGCAGAACAGATTATCCGGGAGGCTGAGCTCTATAAGGAGCAATTGTGGGGCCAAGATTGGTGGGAGATCTATCAACAATCTCTGTTATGAAGATGATACAACCCTGCTTGCTGAAACTGAGGAGGACCTGATGCACTTGCTGCAGAGGGTCAGGGACTGCAGCCTCCAATATGGATTGAGGCTCAATGTCAAGAAGACAAAGATTCTCACCACTGGGCCAATTGGCAGCATCAGGATGGATGGTGAAGAGATTGAGATTGTTCACAGCTTTAGTTTGCTTAGCTCCACAGTCAACACTCTCAGCACCAGCAGCCAGGAAATTAAAAGACATATTGCCATGGGGAAAGTCTGCTGTTAGGGATCTCTCCAAAGTACTGAAGAGCAATGGTGTCTCTCTGGAGACTAAGGTGCATCTGATACAGGCCACGGTCTTTGTTATCACTTTTTATGTATCAGAGAATTGGACTATGACTAAAGAGGATAAAAGGAGAATTGTTGCCTTTGAACTTTGTTGTTGGAGAAGAGTATTAAGGGTACCATTTACTGTTCTGAAAACAGATTCATCCTAGAAAGGGTCAAACCAGGTTGCTCCTTGGAGGCAAAGATTCTGAGGTTCCATCTAACATACTTTGGACATGTTGTAAGGAGGGAAATCATGCTTGGGAGGGTGGAGGAACATCACAGGAGAAAAAGGCCCTCTATGAGGTGGAATGATTCAGTTACTGGGGTCATCGGGATGGGTGTATCGGAGACGGTGAGATTGGCACAGGATAGAGCAGAGTTTAGGGCTGTTGTATATAGGGTCGCTATGAGTCGCAAGCCACTCGATGGCACATAACAACAACAACAACAACAATTTAAATAGAATTGTTATTGAATCTTCTCTGAATGTTTGGTAGAATTCAGCTCTGAAGCCATCTGGTCTATGATTTTTTTTGGATCATTTTTATGACATAGTAAATTTTCTCTTTTGTGATGGGGATATACTACTGTTCTACATGTCCTGGTCAATTTGAGGATGGTATGAGTGTCAAAGAATGTGTCCATTTCCTCTAGGTTTTTAAATTTACCAGAGTATAGCTTTTCAAAATATTCTGACATCATTCCCTTAATTGAGTTATTTGTGTCTTCTATTTAATTTTTGCTTTTGTTAAATTTGCCAGTGGTTTGTTGATTCTATTGACCCTTTGGAAAAAGCAGCTTCTAGTCTTGTTAATGGTTGCCATTATTCCCCCCTCCCCGTTTTATGAGTTTAGAAGAGGCCTTGGCAATTGAGACATAACCATCAATGTCAGATAGATCTTGGCTGAAAGCCAAGAGTACTAGAGGAGTATCTGTCTGTGGGT
The DNA here is from genome assembly GCF_000299155.1 of Elephantulus edwardii. NCBI lineage: Eukaryota > Metazoa > Chordata > Mammalia > Macroscelidea > Macroscelididae > Elephantulus > Elephantulus edwardii. Next base: position 4,915,306 of record NW_006399959.1, read on the forward strand.
TCATTGACTATTTAAAAGTATTTGTGTTTATCACAACATACTGTGGCTATCCTTGAGAAGATTAGGACTCTGAGAACATTTGTTTGTGCTTGTGCAAAACCTATCCTATCACCAGGAGGCAGTTAACAGAACAATGGAGGAAAACACTGCATGGCTCAAAACTAGGAAGAAAGTGTGTCAGGTATACTTCCTGTCCCCATATATTTTCAAGACATTTGTTGAACAGGTCACACAGGAGATTGGACTTTAGGGAGAGTGTGGCATCAGGATTCAAGAAAGACTCATCAAAAACTTGCATTTTGCAGATGTTATAATCACACTTACTGAAACCGAGGAGGACCTTAAGTGTTTGCTGTAGAATGTCAAGGACTGACATTGAATACAGATTGAAGCTTAACGTCAAGAAACAAAGATTCTCATCACTGGGCCAACTAGCAGCACCATGTTAGATGGAAAAAAAAAACTGAGGCTGTTAACAATTTCAACTTATTCACCTCCACAATAAACACCCTTGACATCAATAGTCAGGGAATCAAAAGATAAACTTCACTGGAAAAGTCTGCTATCAGAGACCTCTACAAAGTGCTAAAAAGCAGTGATGACAGTCTAGAAAGTGTGTCTAAGGTGTGTCTGATTCAGTCTGTGGTATTTGAAACTATCTGCTTGGCATCAGAGAACTTCACAATGACTAAGGATGACAGAACAAGAATTGATGACTTTGAGTTTGTTGATGGAGAACAGTAGTGAACATAACATGAACAGCCTGGAGAACAAATAAGTCTGTCTTGGATGGGTGAAACCAAATTTTCTCCTTGGATGCAAAGATTGTTTTGTGGTGTGTTTTTTTTCCTTTTCTATATTTCCCACCATTGGTTTACTTTAAAAATGTTGTATACATTTTGTTTCACACTATTCTTTATTCAAATTATGTTTCATACAATCATTTCCATGCATTGTGTTTTATAAAATTCATCACCATTGTTCCTTGCCCTGTCTTTTCACCTGGATTCTTCCTGTTTTCTTCAAGCCCTACCTCCATCCACCATACTGTGAAACCTTATGATTTCTTCTCTGTAAATCCTCACCCCTCAGCTCTACCTCATCCCACATTGAGCTCTCATGTGTGTTTTATTCATTACATTTCTATTTTTACAATAATTGTCTTATGTAGTATTGGTCCTTATGAGACTGAGTTAGTTCACTCAGCATAATGCTCTCTAGTCTCATTGCTCCTGAGTGCTTCATAGTATTTCATTGTGTGAATGTACCACAATTTATCAATCCATTCAGTTGTGATTGGACATTTGGGTTCTTTCTATGTTCTTGCAAAGGTGAATAATGCTGCTGTGAACACTGGTGCATAAATCTCTGTTTTAGTCTCAGTTTTAATTTCCTTGTGGTATATTCCTAGTAGTGGAATAGCTGGGTCATTAGGAGTTTTTATTTTCAACTTTTTGAGGAAATACCAAAATGTCTTCAGAGTGGTTGGAGGCAAGGATTTTGAAGCTCTGTCTCACATCTTTGGGCATGTGTCCAGGATGAAGCAGTCTTTGGAGAAGGAGATCATGCTTGGAAATGTGGAGGGACAAAACAACAGAAGAAGATTCTAGACGAGGTGGATTGACATGGTAAATGGGGCAATGAAATTAGAAGTGTTGTAGTTATTTAGACTGACTCAAAATAGGGCAAGCTTTAAAGCAATTATATGTAGGGTTGCTATAAATCAAGGGATACTTGATGGCACATATCAACAATAACATCTCATTGAT
>NW_006399959.1:4926010-4950551 GCF_000299155.1 Elephantulus edwardii
GTGTTACAGCACTTACTGTCCCTCTCCCTCTCCCTCTCCCTCTCCCATTCCCTCTCCCTCTCTCTGTATTCCTGTTACAGCAGCACTATCTAACTGAGAGGCATCCACCACTGTGTGATATCTCTTTCAGCAGCTTCTTAAATTCCTGTGTTCCCCAAAACTGTTTGCCAAGTGACTTTCTCAGGGTGGTGGGGAGAGTGGCTGGAAGAAGCAGCTCCATGCCTGAACCAGAGGATGCATTTGCGACAGAGAGGCATGCTGGCCTCAGATCCTACCTAGCACAGCTGCTACCTTAAGCAGAGGACATGAAATTGATCTGAGGCGCTGTTAGCAAGAAGCCCTGGTGGCGCAGTGCTGTTGAGCTGCTCATCAGGTCTGTGGCTCCAATTTACCACAGCTGCTATATGGGAGAGAGATGGACAGTTTCTTCTCGTAAATATTTGCAGCCTCAGAAACTCAGTGAAAGGGTCATCAGAACAGATTAATAAACAGGAGGTGTTTCAGTGTTGGTTTTTCCGCAGAATGTCTGACTGCTCAAGCTGCAAATTCACCTTCCTAGAGGATGTGTCATGTGAAGAAAAAGGGCCTTCAGGGCCTATTCCAGCTGACCCAGGGCCAAAGCCAGTGAGAGAAGGCTCATTTCAGTGCTCAACCCCTGGTCAGTGGGAGGAGACATAGGATCTGTGATGAGGCTCGTCAGGAGTGCTGGCTGGGCCTTGGGGCTGTCCTGGTGTGTGGGGTTTCCTGCTGGGATTTCTGCTGATGGTCCATCTTCTCATAATGCAGAGGGGGAGGATGGCTTTCACAGAAGCCAGCTCAGGCCTGGGCTGCAGAAGATGAGAATGTAAATGAGGTCCTGAAAGTACATGTTTCCCCAAAATATGACAAAGTCCTAATCCCAGATCTGTAAGCTTGTTTGGAAAGGAAATCTGTGCAATGATACTGAAGGTCACATGAGGCCACGTGGAGCTGACAGTCTTGAAGAGTGTCCTAGAAAAGAGATGTCAGTTGTCCCAAATACCCAGCCAGTGCTCTTTGAGGCCACCCAGAGTTCAGGTGGCTTGCCCACTGGCCTCAGAGGACTAGGGGAACCTGGGCCGGGGAACCACCCTGTGGATATGCAGACTGGGGCTGTGGGAATGCTTGTCATGCAGCTGTGAATGGGGGTGGGTAGCTGATACACCCGTGACTCCTCTCCCCAGCCAGCTCTTGGTCGGAATGCAGATGAGGCCCTTTCTCAGACCTCCTCTGCTCAGAGCAAGACCAGAAGGTGGCAGACGGCAAGAACCTCCTTTTCCCCCTGTTGTGGCTCCCTATCCGAGACTGTAGGGACGCTGACACTCTGCTTTCGGCCCCTCCTGGACTCATGTATGCCACCCTGCAGAGTGGCCTGGCTGCCCTTCCCTCGGGCGCGTGGGCGTTGGGCCTCGTGGCTGGAAGCCGGGGTGCTGGGAGGGGGTCCTGGCGCAAGGCCAGCACAGCTGTTTCTGACTCACAGCCCCAGGCAAGCCAGCACATGGCGCACCACACCTGCTCAGAGCCCCCTGCCCACACCTGCCACCTTGCCCTCTGCCATCCCAGGAGTTTTGGCTGCCGTTGGACAGCCAGGGTGGGACTGGACCCAAGTGACCACCCCTTCCAAGAAAGTGACAGATGTTAGCACTCACGCATCCTACCCACCCGCCTGCCCCCTGCAAACAGATTTCAAAAAATGAAAAATTGGAGTAAATGAAGGGTATGTGATTTGCTGAGGGTTCATGCTGAGTTGTTTAGGGGTGCATGGAGAATGACAGCTCATGCCAGGGACAACTGGCCAGTGGAGGGGGGCTGCCAGGCCAGGGTGCCCAGGGACAGCTGGAGAAGGTGCTGACACGGGACTAAATCTCCGGTGACACTGTCCCACAGCTGCTGGGCACTCTGCCAGTCCCTGCTTCCAAAGGCCCCAGGGCTGCCTGGGGGTGACTGTAGACCACTCCCACTGGCCGGCTTGTCCACTCTTGTGACGACTGCTCCCCTTGGGGACTCTCCGATCTCCTCTCTCTTCCTCTCCCCACAATCTTTCCCCAGCTTTGCTGAGTACACTCAGCTTTGAGTGGACATTTCTCCTGGTCAACCTGGCAGTTGGCGCCCACACCTCAGTCTCCTGATGGTCCCCATTCTGTCTTTTCTCACAGAGCTCCCAGCTTGAAACTAGGTCTCAGGAGCTGGTTTCAGGCCCTCTGTGCTGGTCAAAAGTCTCTCTGAGTAGGGGGACTGTGACGTGTGGGGTTCAGAGGCAGCAGCTTGGGATCTCCCTGGTCAGTGGCCCTGTCCTTGAGGCTTTCAGGGAAATTTGGCGTGTTTTTAAATTCACTGTACATGAGAAACTCTGGTGGCCTAGTGATAAGAAGCTGCTGTAGAATCTCAAAAGCAGATGGTCCAAATCCATCAGTTGCTCAATGGGAGAAGAATGGGTAGTCTCTTCTCATAAGATTTACTGTCTCTGAAAACCCAGATCAGTTACGGGTCAATTCCAGCGATGCATACAACAACAACAACGTACATTAGGGGGGTGTTATCAGGAGGAACACCCTCCAGGAGCTGGACTGATGCTGTGACTACAACCACAGGTTTGAGCACAACAGACACTGGGAGCAAGTTTTGTTCTATTTATGGGATCACTAAAAGTTGGAGCTGACTCCACGGAACCTAAGTCCACTCTTCCTAGAGCATAAATGGTCACTGCTGTCGAGTCCACTCTGCCCCATGGAGCCTCTCTAATGGGTTTCCAAGGCTGCAGAGAAGAGAGCCCATCTTCCTCCTGAGGAGTGGCTAGTGGATCTGAACCACCAACCTTCTGGTCAACAGTGCATATCAAATAGAATTTCCAAGCCACTGGACATGCCTCAAAATAGACTGAGAGGGAAGTTGCAAGTGACATGTCCTCCTCCACCAGGTGAAAGCAACCCCTTCTGGGGATTTCCACAACCTGGGAGCACTTTTAATTAAATTCAGCTGCAATGGGCCAGCGCCCAGCCCCAGCCAAGCCCACACCCTGACCGGCTCTGGCTCCTCATGGACTGGGCACTCTGCAGTCAGGGGCCGAGGAGGCCAGCCCCTCAGGAAACACGCTGTCCCCCAACAAACCCTTCCGCTTCTTGCGCCCACCCGGGGCAGACCCTGAGAGGGAGTCTGGGCCAGGAGTGGGAGGTGGGAACAAGGGGCCTTTTTGTTCCACACAATGCGTCATTGTCCCCTCTCCAGGGACAATGCAGCCCCAGGCGAGGGGAAGTAGAAAACAAAGCCTTCTTTGTGAGGCCCATCCCCACCTGTACCACAGTGCCCAGGGTCACACCTGATGGAGGAGCTGTCCTCCTGTGCTCTGGGTCTCCTGAGCAGCTCAGGCATCTGGGTGGAGACCCAGAGTGGGTTGGGTCAGACTGTGAGGGCTGAGTTCCCCCTGTTCTTCCCACAAGGCTGTGCCCGCCTTACACAGGCTGGCTCCCAGATAGTGAGATGGGGAAGTATGGATGGCGGGTTGCATCCGCCTGCAGAGTGTGGACTGGGCTAGCGGTCTCTCAGAGTCCTGGGGTGGGGGTCGCCCTGACTGCAGGCTCTGAAGGATTCAGTTACTTGTGGCCATTGCAACATCACTGCTAGACTGAGCTTTATAGCTGCTTCCAACACAAATAAAACAAATTCCCCTGGCACTGAGTTGTTCTTGACACATAGTGACCGTGTAGGAAAGAGTACAGTTGTCCCCTAGGATTTCCAAGGCTATAAGTCTTTACAAAAGCAGACTGGCTCCTCTTTGTCCCACAGGTGGATTCAAACTGCTGGCCTTTTTGATCAGCAGTCAAGAGCTTAATCATCATGCCACCAGGTTTCCAAGGTCAAGGGAAAGGAAACTGCCAAGTGAACAGACACTCATTGCCTTTACATGTGAGAGGCTAGAGGCTGGGAGGGAGTTTCAACACTGGACAGTCAGTACCGTCTTTACGGAGCTCACTCTACAGGTTGTGAAGGCACAACTGAATGAACAATAAAGGTGTATCATAGCATCCCATGTTCAATACGGTCTATGTCAAAACACTTAAGAGTAAAATGGAGAGATTAAAAATTATCAAACACACTATAGATTTCCAGAGGCCTAAACAAATCTGTCTTGGAGGAAATAGATTCAGAATGTTCCTTAGAGGTAAGGGTGGCATAACTTTGTCTTATGTACTTTGCACAATTAGGAGACACCAGTTTCTGGAGAAGACATTGCAAAAAGTTGATACAGTGGTTGTAACAATGCTCTCAGAGGTAGCAGTGTTTGTGAAGATGGTGAAGGACCTGGCAGTGTTTCACTATGATATACAGAGGGCCACTGTGAGTTGGAGTGGCACCTAACAGTGGCACAGATATGTAACAAACAGAACGACCAGGGTAAATAAGTGTAATAAACACGAAAGGAAAAAGGTTTTCATAATTAAAGAGCTCTGATAGTAAATAACCCACCGATGATTTGCTTCCAGTTTGACTCTAGGGTTGTGATAACAATCTTTTCTCAAACGTCTCTTGCTCCCTTCTAATGACCACCCACAATGCCTCTTTCTGCTTTAAGTAGCCTCCCTTGCGCTTATCCATTCCTCAGAACGTGAGGCAACTATCACTTTGGCCAAAGTTCTGCTTAGTCAGCAAGCTCTTCCCTCGTGGAAATCCTGGGTGCACCCTTCTCCTGGCTTGGGGTACAGCAGTCCACAACGGGAGCTCTGTAGTTTGAGCGGATACTCGAGGTTTGGGGCTGGAAGGTGAGCTGCAGGATCTAGCTGACTTTAAGGGCGCAGTCCCCGTTTCTACTCTTCCCAACTCTGCAGAGAGCGAATATGGAAATCAGTACGTTTCAAATGTACCAGATACTCTTGCTCACACATTATTCTAGTGAGGCAGCCTGAGAGGCCCGGAGTAAAACACATCTTCCAAAGTGTCCCTCGGGATGGGGGGACCCATGAGTGCTCAACTGTCAAGGTTGATCCTCCCAGGATGCTGACCACGCGACCCAACAGTCTCAGTCACACTTTAGCGGTCCTGTCGATGTGTTAACCTCCTAAAATGAGGGATCTGTGAGAGCAGGCGACGGGCACAGAGTGGACTGAGGAGTGTGAGGCAAAAGGGAATCTCCGCTGTTTATTGGTGGAATGAATTGAATGAATGAACATGTGCACAAGTGACAGGGAGGTGGTTGCTTTCCTGCACAGATACTTAGGTCCTGTCAGGACCTTTACTAAGGAAGTTAATTCTCACTGCAGCAGCGCCGCACACAGCCTGAAGGAGGAGCGTAAGTGCCCCTCACACGTGGGCGGGACCGGGAAGTGCGGGGGCGGGGCTACCTGGAATATGAGTGAGACTGGTGGGATGAGTGGTCGAGGCTAGGAGATGGGGCGGGACTTGCGGGTAGAGTAGGCGGGCCTATCTGGAATGTAGGCGGGGGCATTGGGTATGGTGGGCGGGGACTCCGAGCGTGCGTCGCCCTCGCTCATGCGTCTTGAAGGCCCGGTAATGGCGGCACCCATGGCGTCGCTGAGAAAGCGAAGGCGCGGCAATGAGGACGCAGAGACTGAGTCTCCACCCGTGCCGGTGCATAAGCCTTCGAGCTGCCCAGCCCGCCTCCTCCCGGGCACCTTTTGGCTGACCCGGATAGTGCTCCTGAGGGCCCTGGCCTTCATTTACTGTGAGTCCGCGGCAACCGGCGGGCTTCCACCTGTGCGGCCGCATCTCCCTGCCCAGAGCCCCAGTGCTCAGGACACGCCCCATCACGGGCACCCTACTCCCCACGCACATGTGCCCCGCACCTACCTCCTCCCCGCGCGCACACCTGTCCCACGCACGCCTGCCCCGCACATGCCCTCCCCCCCCACTGGTTCTGTGCATGCACCCCTCTCCGCACACGCTTCCACCCATCAGTGCCCCCTTTCTGTACACCCCGTCCCCCGCATGCACCCTTTCGCTGTGCAAAGCCCCCTCCCCTGTTGCACACCCTCCAGTGCACGTGTCTTCTTCCCACGCACACTTCCACCCCTCTGTGCGCTTGCCCCTTCCTGCGCATGTATCCCCTCCCCACATGCGCCCCACTACACCCCAGGATGCGCCCTCCCTTCCTTGTCACCGCCTCTAGTGCCCTTGGGTTCTTGGCAGGTGAAACCACACCAGGATCACCTTGGCTTTCCTTTACCCGCCTGGAGCCCACAGAGGTCCCTGCCAAGAATTGATGCCAGTATTGGGCTTCCCAAAGCCTGGCACAAGATAGTGGGTGGCAGCCGCAGACCTCTATTTCAGAGGCTCAGAGAAATCTCCACCTGGCTTAGCGGAGCGCCAGCTAAAGTCACCCAACTTATTAGTGCAATAAGTGCTTGAGGCCTCCCTTGCAGACCTGGGCAGAACTGGATGAAGCCTGGGTTTCCTGGAGAAGCACCCCTCTACATTGTAAATACAGACTATCAACTACTTCTGTTGTTGTTAGGCACCCAAATTGAGTCAAGTGTGACTCATAGTGACCCTACAAACAACAGATCTGAACTCTGTCTGTCCTCTCTTGTCCTATCATACTGACATACCTGAGCCCATTCCTGCAGAAAGTGTGTTGATCCATCTCATTGAGGGTCTTCCTCTCTTCTGCTGGCCTTTCTATGTATGATACCTCCTAAAAACATACCCTAAGGAACTCTGATGGGAACCCAAAGGCAGTCCTTTTGCCAGAGAAAGGTGGGCATTCTTCCCCCATCTGATTGACAGCCTCTGAAAACCTGATGGAGGGTCTGTTAAGAGTCAGTTCTGATTTGATTTCGTATAACAACAAAAACATGTCCAAAGTGTGTGACTTTGCCATCCCTGTCTTTAGGAAGCACTTTAGCTGCACATACTTCAAGATGTACCTGTTTCTTCTTTTGACAGTCCATGGGGTATTTCATACTCTTCTCCAACATCACAACTCAAAGGCATCTATTCTGGGTAAATTCATAAGTACCCCCACCTCAGTAAATACAGAAACCCCTTTCTCTTTATAAACATAGGGGTACACCATTCCCCTGTAAGCATACAAGCACATGCTGTCCCTATAAGTGCAGGGAGGTTTATTACTGGGTCTTGTGGATGTTGACAAGTTGACAAGTGTACCCTGCCACAGATACTAAGAGAACCTTTCAAGGCTCCTGAAGGCTGAGCCCAAGGGCACACTCATGGCACCTCTTGCAGCGCCTCCGGTGCTATCAGCTAACCTCACTTGCCAGCAGCCTAGAGATTTTGAGGGAGGAGGGGTCACTTTTCTGACTTCATCATGAGTGGGAGTCTCATCCCCCAGGGGAAAGCCTGGAACCTACTTAAGCTTGGATCTTGACTGACTGAACACTGAACCCCATGAGGAGCAGACCTCTGAGGAGAGAGTTTGAATCTCCAAATCTCCAGCAACTGACCTGTGCAGGTGCAGCTGCTTTTTCCAGCTTCTTCCCAATCCCAGCCCCAAACCCCCAGCTTCCACTTGGAAGCTCTTGTGAGTGCAGAAGTGTCCCTGAGTAGACACTACCTAGGGGGTAAACACTTACGCTGCCAACCCAGAGGCATACAGGTTCAAATTCACCAGCTTCTCCACAAAAGAGAACTGGGCATTCCCCTCCCATGTAATTTATTATCCCTATGGGCTGGTTCCAAATGGATGGCACATAACAGCCAACATCTAGCTTACAGATTGGTGGTTCAAATCCCTCCAGAGCTTCTTCAGAAAAGATGCCAGACCCCAAGTTGTTGTTGCTATGGCAGAGTCAGATCCGACTCACAGTGTCCCCATGTAGGACAGAAATAGCACCTCCCGGTCCCGCGCCATCTTCACAATCTCTGCTGTGCTGTGGTCACTGTGTCAGTCTGTGCCCTTAAGGGTCTCTGTCTCTTTCACTGACATTCTACTTTTCCAAGCATGATGACCTTCCTCCTCCAGAGATTGGCTTTTCCTGTTAACATGCCCAAAGTGTGTGAGCTGAAGTCCCACCCTCCTTCTTTTTAAAAATATTTTTCTTACCCTCCTAGCTTTTAAGGGGTACTCTGGCTGTCCTTCTTCCCAGACTTACTTGGCTGGTGCTGTATTCAGTATTGATTACCAGCCCAGTGGGGCTGTTCCATTCTGTACACATGGGTCACAAAATGTCGAATAAGCTTAGTGGGTTTGGGTTTGGTGTTTTGGGGAGTATGGGCACACTAGCAGATTCTTAAGAACCTGTTCAACAAACCTATTTGTACCAATCACAACCAAACTCTCCAACCTTCTTAAAGAACTTAGAAATGGGAGAGAGGACCAGGCTGAGAGCCCACATGGTCTGGGGTAAGAGGGTATTCATCCTTCCAGAGTGTTGTCTAGAAGGTGCTGGTCTAATGGACAGCTCAGGCGTTGGAACATTTCAGAGTCTCACTTCTCCATCTCCTACTTGGAAAGTGGGAAAGATCCGCTTAGCTGCCATTTATATCCCCATGGCATCACTGTGCATTCGAATTCTGTTTTGTGTTTCATTTAAGAACTCGGACCCCTTCCTGGTCCACGTGGAAGGCTCGGGTCTTCTTACAAAGCCTTTCTGGAAGGATCCAGGTTACTTTGGGCTTTCAACACAGTTTGTCTTTTAAAATTTTTAAAAAATTTATCCCCAAAATAGGTTTTCCTGTGCTGCCTCCTCTTGTAGAATGTGGAATAGTCAGTCACCCCGGTGAGCTCTGGCTGTCACTCAACAAAAGATGAGTCCAAGATCAAGCTAAGCTCTGAGACTTTAATGGACCTCTCCAAGGGTAGCTGGGCTACCGCAGAAAACACAGCTTTATAGAAAGGGCTCCAGGCTGGTCCCTGGCTCAGCAGTTGCCTTTGATCTCCACAGGGATTCTCCCACTCAATTCAGAGAGAAAAGACTCCGCAGCCCAGGGCGTAGCAGGTACTCTGGGCTCAGTGCTGAGCATACAGATTAGCTTTGACATAAACGTGTTTCCCTCTTATTTGGAGAATAAGTGTATCTAAGGTCTGTTTTATCGGGTGCTTGTAGAGTTGGCTGTAAGTCATAGCAAGGGCGTGTGTCGGCCCATCTCTCTGAGGGTCTTCCTCTCCTCCGCTAACTCTGCTTTTCCAAGCATCACAACCTTCTCTAAGGACTGACCCCTCCTGAATTGTTTATTTAGTTAAGGAATCAGTTTCTCGAACTTCAAATGCAGTGGCTTTCTGACAAGGGGGCGGCCATCCAGCATTTACCATCTAGTGGGTGGGGCAGTTCACAGTGTCAGGCTGCAAGCCTGCAGATTCAGGCCGGCACTCTGACTCTTCCAGCTGGATTCACCAGCTCTTCGGGAGAGAGGTGAACAGACTCCCTCTAAAGACTTACAGCCTCGGAAACCTGAGGGAGGATTGCCATAGGTAGGAACCAACTCACCAGCTGGGAGTTTGGGGGGTTCCAGTGGCGCCCTGGTGGCGCAGTGGTTAAATGCTCCATTGGTCGGTGGTTTGAGCCCACCAGCCATTCAGCAGGACAAAGGCGGAATGTCAAGAAAGCAGCTGCTTTAACTACTGTGCCACCAGGATACCTCTGTAAAGACAACCTTCGCAATACTTGGGGGCAGTTCTACTTTGTGGCAATAGTTTGTTTTTAATAAGTGTTCTGAAAGTGCCTGGTGGTGGCATGTTTAAAGGACTCAGCTGTTGACCAGGAAGTCTGTGGTTCAAACATCATCCGTGGGAGAAAGACAAGGTTTACAGCTGCAGAAGCCTTGGGGGGCAGTTCTCCATCCTACAGGACTACTGTGAACTGGAATCAACTTCAGGCCACCACCAACAGAGGAGTCTAGGTTTCACCAGGAATGAGAGCGCTGCTCGTTCCGCAGCCTCCTGAGATGCCTGTGGGCTTCTCCAGATAGATCATTGGATGCTGTTGACGGAACTGTCATAAAAGCATACCAGATGTATTCTGTAGACACACCCCTTGGGAGAGGGTGCTGAATTTGTTTAAACTAAACCCGTGTGAATTGTCTCAAAGAGCCCATCACAAAAACGCATGTCAATTCAAACTCACAGTGACCTGTAGAACAGAGTGGAACTGCTTCTTAGGGTTTCCAAAGCTCTAATCTTCACAGAAGCAGACTGCCTTATCTTCCTCTGAGAATCTGGTGGGTTCGTCCAAACTCATTGCACCTTTGGGGTCCTGGTCACTCAGCTCTCTGTCGGAGCGCTCTGGAGGACACAGTGGGGGCACAATCATACCCACAACCATCTGAAATGCTTGGCTGATCTTCTTTGGGGAATTTGAGAAGCCAAAACACATTTCACACCGAGCCTCATTCTGGGCTGTTTTGAACGTTTGGTGATTCTGAAAGGTTGAGGGGATTTAGACCTGTCTCCTGTTTTTGCCTCTCCAGCTCTAACTCGCCAGTCTCCTGGGTTTACAGGCTCTTGGTTAATGTTAAAAAAACAAACACAGCCACCTTGTGCCAGCTCTCCTGTAGTACATACGTCCCAGAAGATGACTGAAGGTCATTGTGCGTGGTCCAGCCGTGGGACCAAGAACGACCTTCCTCATTATCCTCCTTGGTGGGACCATGGAGTCAGTTCCCACTCAAAGCAACACTGTGAACAGTAGAACCGTCCCTTGAGATTTTCTCCACTGTCATGTTTATAGAAGCAGGTCTCTGGGCCTTCCCTGAACTGAGCTCTGGGCTGGGTTTATACAAAGAAGCTTAAACCCCAAGGGCAAACTTGAGGTAAAATCCGACTCCTGTAACCCTCCATCCAGTTAAGTCTTTACTGAGAATGTGACCTCATTTTTCTCTAGGTGGTTTCAGACTGCTGATCTTTTCAGTAAACAGCCATTATATTATGCACTGCACCACCAGGACACCTTACAGAAAGAGCCCTTAGCCCATTCTGTTAGGAGAAAGAGGGTGTCAGAGAGCAAGACTTGAGTGCTGGGAGCCCTCACGGCTAGTGGGGTGTCACTGCAGCCAGATACTCTTAGCGGACAGAGCTAATCAGTTCCCACCACAGAAGGAGGGAGAGATCCGCTCCTGCCGCCATTCACATTTTCCTCCAACCTCGTGTACCTGAAAGGGTGGAGGGACAGTGCAAGAGAGGAAGATGCTGGATGAAACAGACTGACTCAGTGAGTAGGGTAATGGGGTAGGTGTGTCAGAGACAATGAAACTGACTCAGGATAGAGCAGGGTTCAGAGATGTCGTACGTAGGGTCACAATGACTCGCAAGTGACTCAACGGCACATAACAACAACCCAGCACCTGTGAGGGAAAACCCCGCCAACGAAACCCCAAACAACCAGCGTTATCTACACAGCCTTCCCTGTTTGGGAGTCATAAAATTTTTCGAAGACGTTGAGAAGGAACCCAGAGTTCTAGGATCCACAGTTTGGATCAGAACCCCTTAGTCAGACCCTTCTGTTTCCTTCTATCCCCAGCCAGCATGTACCCTACATCCTTCTGTCCCTGTTCACGCTCCTGCATCTCCTGTTTTTTTTCCAGTCGTGGCATTCCTCGTGGCTTTCCACCAGAACAAGCAGCTAATCGGGGACCAGGGCCTGCTACCCAGCCGTCTGTACTTGAAGAACATCTGGCAGCATTTCAAAGGCCGGGTCAACTGGGAAGCACTGAGCTACGCGCCCACTGTCCTCTGGTTCTTGGACTGGTCAAACATGGACACTAACCTGGATGTCCTGGCCCTGGTTGGCCTGAGCATCTCGTCTTTCATCCTAATAGCTGGCTGTGCCAACATGGTCCTCATGGCCACACTCTGGGCTCTCTACATGTCGCTGGTCAACGTGGGACAAGTTTGGTAAGTGGGGGAAACTGAGGCAATGCCACAGGACATGCATGGGCATGGAACACGTGTGGAGTGCCGTGGCCAGGGCTCCAGCTCAGCTCATTCTCTTCTTAAGCAGGCTGAGCAGTCCCCCTGGAATCTGGGGTAGTACAGGTAGGGAGATGGCGCGGCTGCTCACGCAAAGGTGGAGGGTCGAGTCCACTTAGAACCACAGAAGAAGGGTCTGGCAATCTGCAGAAAACAGGCCCCGTGGAGTGCAGCGCTCCTTCCATGTATCTACAGTCTGTGCTGTATTCCTCCCAGGCTGGTGGCTCATCTTCCAGAGCTCCACTGGTCAGTACTCTGTAGGACCCACCCAGGGAGCACCACTGCCTGGTTTTCAGGCCTTTCTTCTGAGTTTCTTATGTAAAAGCTCCCCTGAAGCCTGTCCATCACAGGTGACCCTGCTGAGCCATGGTTTCCAGTGTCCCAGGGCCATGCAGGCCCACAGTGCAGTCCTTGATAGTCAGGGCATTTGCTGGTCTTGCTGGGAAAAGAATTATACAGTGTGTAGGGCCTTGGGTTGGGTTCTCTGGAAGCTAAACCAGTGAGGCTTATGTACACATAAATCACTTACTCACTGGCGTTGAGTTGGCACTAACTCCCAGTTACCCTGCATTGGGCTCCCAAGGCATAAGTATCAATGGGAGACTCCCGTTTCCTTTTCCTGAGACGTTGCTGGTGAATTTGAAGCACTAGCCTTTGTCATTGTTACGCGCCACTATGGACACATGGAGAGATTTATTTCAACAATGTGGCTCACATGCTTGTAGAGGGTGGCAAGTCTCAGTTCTGTGGCTTGGATCATAGGAGAGACGCATCTGGGGAGACCATGTCATAAGCAGGCAGGGTCTCAAACTGCAGGCTTCAGAGGCTGATGAGTCCAGAATCAGCAAGTACGACCACTGGTTGAAGTCTGGGGGGTCACAAGCCACAAAAAAACTCCTTTGCTTTGCCAGAATCCACACATACATTCAGTATCTAGCACACCCCTGAGGAGAGGTCCCAGCATCCTATAAGGCTGATCCTAGCTCTGCAGAATTGCCTTTGTTGCTGTTTGACTAACATCACAGAGGATAGGATTTACAGCACGTGGGCAGGTTACACTATGCTGAGAATCATGGCTCCTCTGACACATGATAGTAACCACCACATGTAGTCATATTTTATGTGGAACAAGGGTCTGTGTTTTGGTGGGACAGGCTTGGAGGAAGAGGCAGAGCGTTGTCTGGGACACGCTCCAAGTCATGTGAAGACTTTGTGGTCCAATGCTTTAGAGCCTTCCTTCCCCGCCCCCCAGCTTGTCTTCCTTGGAGTTAAAAATAAGTCCCAGCCATTGTACATCTTCCCTGTAAATGATTCGTATCTCTAACAGGTGAGGGGTTATCGACAGAACTACCTAGACCTCAGCACCCTGACCCAGTAGAGAATGAACGGCATTTCTTTCTCCCCGCCCCCCTTTAGTTTTATGGTCATTTTAGTGAAAGTTTATAAAGCACACTGATTTTCCATTCAACTGTTCATACCCATTTTGTTTTGTGGCATTCATCACAGCACCCACAATGTGACCACATACCTCCTACTTCCTCCCTGGGGTTCTCATCTCCATTCATCCTTTTATCTTACCCATCCTGCTGTATGAACTTCCTTTCTGAGCAAATGCTGTCCTTTTGACTCTATCTATATTAGTCATAAGTTCAGTGGTCGGTTGTCCTAAGGAGAGAGTACCACTCTGATACCCTAATTCCCACGTCCCTAATTCTATCTAGGCTATCCCACAGTAGAGCAGTCAGTAGTAGTAGCCAGGCACCATCTGGTTCTTCTCGTCTCAGGGTCTGGAGGTTGAGGTTTGCACGGTTCATCAGTCTTCTGTGCGTCTTTGCTCCTTTTCCCTCTACTTTGTTTCTCATATGAAGAGACCAGCAGGGAGTGTGTGCGCGCGTGCGCGCATGTGTGTGTGTGTGAATTGAGATTTTAATGAAAGTTTATAGAGAGCTTGGATTTCCATTCACTCATTGTGGCACATTTTCCTCCCTGCCCCCACCGTGGGTTCGCTTTTCTCTTTGAAAACTGTTCTTAACATTGTTGTACAAAGAGTCGAGCAGTTTTACTTCACAAGTTGTTCAAACATCCTTTCTTAAAAGCAGCTTCTACTCAGCTCTCCCCAGTCACCTCAGACATGTCTCTTCTGCTGTTTGTCTTCTCTGTTCTTTCTTTTTAATTCTGGAAAATCATAAACACCTCGGGATGGGAAGGCACATGCCACGGTGACCAGCTCTCTCACCAGTGGACCCTTCTCAGCTCTGGGCCATGCCGCCTTCTTTCCCTGGCTGCCTCCCCTGATGCCGACGCTGTCATTTCATTCATCCATATTCCATCAGGCAGCTCATTTCCTTCCCGGTAGCATTATTGAGATAGAATTTGCATACCATAAAATTCACCCATTTAAAGGGGATTGCTCAGTAGATTATAAGGTAATTATGACAGTGTCTGTCCATTACCTCTCTGGTTCTTCTGTAACCACTGGTCCACTCCTTCCAGAACATTCTTCCAAACAGAAATCTGACCCAGTCCCAGTCAAACTCCATTCCCACCTCCCTCCAGCCCCTGGCCCACTAACATAATTCTTGTCTCTATGCATTTGCCTGTTTGGGCCTGTCATAGTTATTCAGGCTGCTGTAACAGAGATGCTATGCTGCACTGTCTCAGTCATCCAGTGCTGTTGTAACAGACACCACAGTGCACTGTCTCTGTCATCCAATGCTGCTGTAACAGACACCACAGTGCACTGTCTTGGTCATCCACTGTTGCTGTAACAGACACCACAGTGCACTGACTCTTAACAGCAGTCTTCCCCTAGATCTAGGAGGATCTCTGTTTAGGGATGTGCTCCAGTCCTGGCTCTTCTTTCTTGGTGGTTCTGAGGTCCTTATCTGCTAGCTTCTTTCTCCTTTTATGTCTTGTAAGATAAAATGTGATGTGAATCAGACTGCAAGGAAACACCCTTTACATCACATTTGACCTGTGACTGAGTAAGAGTGTTGTACTCCACGTGAGTCCCTTTACATCTGATTGGCTTGCACATCAGATCACATCACAGGAGGGTGATGACCTCATTCTATAACTGCAAAATGGCCTAGGCATGTTCACAATGTTTTGGCAGACACAGTGCAGTCCATGGTATGAGAAAGCCAACTTGCACATGCCTCATTATTGCAGATATCGCTTTGTCTGAGTGATGTGGGACCAAACACAGATTGTCCTTCAGATTTGGTTGTGTGACATTTTAGTGCACTCATAGCAACCCTGCATTACTGATTAGAACTAAGTGTGACCAGGTGTTCATGGAAGCAAGCTACCAGGTATTGTCCCTAGGAGGGGTCAAGCACCATGCCTTTAGATACGCAGTCAGGTACTATTTGAGAACAAACAGATTTGTCCTGGAGAGGGTGAAGCCAGAATGCTTCTTGGGGTCAAGGATTCTGAAGCTTCATCTGACATACTTTGGGCATGTTGCAAGGAGGGACTGGTCCTTGGAGAGGGACGTCATGTTTGGCAGAGTGGAAGGGCCGTGAAGGAGAGGAAGACCTTTGATGAGATGGATCGATTCTGTGACTGGAGCGGTGGGAATAAGTGCGTATGAGATGACTAGGTTGGCACAGGATAGAACGGCATTTAGAGCTTTTGCACATAGGGTCGCTATGAGTCGCAAACGACTTGATGGCACATAACAGCAACAACAACAACAACAACTATTTGCACCACCCCATAGGCCTGGTATTGCTCATATTCACTCATCCCCCAAAGTAGATTTCCACTCCTCTTTAGGGGGGTAGCCCCATATAGGCTGTGAGAGGTCAGGGTGAAGGCATGGATTTGCCCGACCTCCTGCACTCTGGATGGTCTGGCACACAACTTGACTCCATGTCACTTGCCTGAGTACCTCTGACAGCAGATCTCCCCCCCCGACGGCACTTTGGCCAGTACTTAGGGTAGCTGTCAGCTCTGCCCTGAGCAGACTCTGTCCTGGTCACTGGGTAGTCAGGAGACTTACATGGTGGGTCAGCAGGATACTCTGATGGGGCAAATGTGCCTGGAGAATCGAGTCAGAATCCTCACACTGCCTCCTCCTTTTGTGTTTCAGGTATGCATTTGGTAAGTGAAGATCACATTTAATGATGATGTTCTAAGAGATTAGCATTGAGTGTTGGGGTATGTATCTTTTAATTTATGCATGAGATCTCTGGTGTATATTATGTATCTGGTTGTAATTTATATTATGTATCAGTATGTATCTTTTTCTGAGCAGGTGTCAGGATATGTATCTTTTAATATGTATATTATATGTCAGAGTGTGTATTTTCCGATATAGATCTTTTATGTAGAGGTCCATCTGCATCAGTAAAGACAACAGCCTTGTAAACAGGGTGGGGCAGTTCTACTCTGTCTTAGAAGGTTGCTGTGGTTTAGGATTGAGGGTGGGGTCCCTTTAAAGGGACTGCAGTTTGGAGTCTGTATAGTAGAAGGAAGGAACTCTGGTGGTGCAGTGGTTGAGTAGGAAGACCCTCGAGGTGGTGGGTTGATCCAGTGGCCACAGTGATGGGCTTGGGTACAGCTGAGATTTTGAGGATGGCTCAGGACTGGAAGTGTTTCCTTCCCTCTCATATATGGGGCTACTCAGAGTTGGAGGCAACTCAGCAGCACTGACAACAACCTTTACAGGAAGGAGGCCTGGTGGCACAGTGGAGGAAGCATTGTGCAGCAAATGCAGAGGTGAGTAGTCTGAGCCCACTGCTCATGCTCCATGACAGTCTATTTCCATAAAGAGTTGCAGCCTTGGAAATGGTGCAGTTCTGCTGCATCCTGTAGGGTCAGATGAGTCGGAACAGACTGGATGCCAATGGGTTTGGTTCTGTGGTGTAGCTTAATCTTTAGGAGAGCAGTTTGCCAGGTCTTTTCTCCCACTGAGCTGCTGGGTGGGTTCAAACCGCTGATCTTTTGGTTAGCATCTGAGTGGGTAACTTGTACCTCCAGGGCTCTTTTTTTTTTACCTCCAGGGCTCTTATGGAATAGACTAGAGAATAAGAGAGTGTGGTTCTTGTGATGGTTAATAAGAGCAAAGTGTAAAACCACTGTGGAACATTTCCGTAGAATATATTTGGAGTTTCACCTGAGGTGGAGTCCGCTGCAAACAGAAGGAACCTGGTGCAGGTGACATCTACAAATGAGAGACCAAGGACTCAAGGGTACCAGAGAGCAACAGAGCAGGTGATGATCAGAGTTGAGACCTGGCACAGAGTGGATTTCCTTAACGGCTTCAGCTGGATGGCAGGACCCTGTCGTCGTAGGGATGCCACCCTCAGAGAGAAAGTCAGTCTCCGTCTGCCTTGAGCAACCAGAAGATGAAACTCCGTGCACCTGTGGACACTGGAGAGCAGGTGGGGGAGTCCAAGAAGGAGACAGAGTCTGTGGATAACCTTTGCCCGCTCTCTGGGTGACCTCAGAACTCACACGTGTGCAAAGTCTATAGCTCGCTGCCCTTAGTCATGGCACAGCCAGAAGCCTCACCTTCCTCGATCATGTCACAGCTGAGATCCACGCTGCCCTTGGTCACAACAGAGACACAATCCATGGCGCCCTTGGTCACAACAGAGCCGTGATCCATGCCGCCCTCGGTCACGGCTAAGCTTACTTACAGCCTGACCATGCTCCTAGCTCACTCAAAGGAAAACATCAACTCCTTTCAGAGGAATATAATGGAATCCAGATCCTCCACAACTTAATGTTCACAGTGCCTGGGATACAGCCTGAAATTACCAGAGACACAAAGAAGCGAGAGACTTTAACCCACTTGAAAGAGGAGAGGCAGGACTCAGGACAGCCTGGGTACTGGGAATTGCAGGAAAGATCTTCAAAGCTGGTTTCCTGCTAACATTTAGTGAGGTCAGGGAAGTTACCTCTGATTGAATTGGAGAGAAAGAGAGGAATCTCAGCACAAAAGTAGAAAATGTAAAGAAAGGCTGACGTGCTTGTAGGGCTCTAGGGAGTCCCACCTAAGACAGAGACGTTCCATTTGTGATCTGAAACGAGGGAGCCACAGCCAGCTGGTTATGTAACTGCTGGTTCTGTGCCCTCACCTCTGGGCAGCAGCAGCTTGGACTCACGCCGACGTGAGGTCAAACGTGAAAAAGAAGAGGCCCTGGAAGGGAGCACCTGGTGGTGCAGCAGGTTAAATTCTCCACCAAATCAACTCAAACTCACACCCCCACAGGACCTCGAATAACATAATCACCTCCATGTGAGCAGCCAGTCAAGTGAAAGAGAGTTTCCTTGGGGGGATGCAGCTGTCCCCCTCGGATTTCTGGGCTGTACATCTTTACAAAAGCGGTCTACTTCGCCTACTCTCTCTATCCCAGAGAAAGGTTTGAACCACCAGCCTTTTGGCTCGCAGCCAAGCACTTTAACCACTGCACCATCAAGACTCCTTCTGTATAGAGGGAGCTGAACCCCAAACCAAATTCACTGTCACTGAGTCAGTCCTCACTCATAGCAGTCCTATAAGAAGAGCGGAGCAGCCCGTAGGGTTCTTGAGGCTGTGGGTCTTTATGGACTTGGACTGCCTCATCTCTCTCCCATGGAGTGGCTGATAGACTTGAAATGCCAAACTTGTGGTTAGCAGCCAGTGGCTTTAACCATTGTAATACCAGGGCTTCAGAGAGTCACCTCCCTTGGAGCAACTGTTGGGTTCATACTGCCACCCTTTCCATTAGCAGCTCAGTGCTTAATCCACTGCACCATCAGGGTTTCACAGCCTTGAAAGCCCCGTAGATGGTTCTCCTTGCACATGTGGGGTGGCCACGGAAGAATCAAGTGGGTGGCGACTAGCAGTAGTGAGGAGAGGAGCTCAGGAGTCCCTTGACTGGAGGGTTAAGCTCTCAGCTCACGACCTGAAGGTCCCCCGCCTCCCCAGCAACCCAGGGCAGCTGAGTCAGGACTGACTGGGCCTGCGCTAGCCACACCCCCTTCTGGTTTGAATCAAGGTTATTTGTTGTTGTTGCTGTTGAGTCAATTCTGACTCCTGGTGACCCCAAGCGAGTCCAAATTCTCCTCAGAGAAACCCCTGTTCTCCAGCATTTTGATGACAAAGCCTCTTTTCTATGCGATTCCACTTATTTATCTAGAATTGCAACATGATTTTCCCCACGTGTGGTCGCAATCAAACCTTTCCACCCCAGCTCCGCTCTGTAGTTGTTATTGGGACCGTCCACCAGAGAACTGCCCCAGGGGGCTTCCTAGGAGAAGAACATTGATGTACCATGGACTTGCAGAAGAACAAACAAATCTGTGTTGGGAGAAACATAGCCAGAGTGCTCCTTAGAAGCATGAATGACAAGACTTCATCTCATACTTCAGGCATGTGATCAGGAGCGGCCAGCTCCTGGAGTCGGTGTGATGCTTAACAAAGTAGAGGGTGAGTGAAAGAGAAGGTGACCCTTACGGAGATGGACTGTGTGTCTGTAGTGACGGGCTCAGGCACAGCAGAGTTTGCAAGGATGAGGCAGGAGCTGACAGAATTTCATCTGGACATGGGCTTGCTGAGTCAAAGCCAACTCAGAAGCACCTGGTGCCATAATTTGAATTGTGGTGGTGAAGAACATTGACTGTACCACGGATTTCCAAAAGAACACATGCTGTGTTGGGCACCTCTGCTGTGAAGGACATCTTTAAAGTGATAAAGGATATCGATTTAAATACTAAATTGTGCCTGATCTAAGCCAAGCTCTTCTCAGTCACCTCATATGCATGTGAAAGTGGATAGATAAGGAAGACCAAAGAAGAATGAAGAATTAATTCTTATTATAACACTGGGCTTGAGCACAGTGGAGATCATCAGGATGAGATAGAACCAGGTATGGCCTCAGTGTCACAGTCACAGTCGACTCAGTGGCACCTACCAACAACAGCCTCAAGAACAAGTAGACCTGACTCGGAAGAAGTTAGTCAGGGTGGCATCCAGCCTTAGAGGTGGAGATAGTGAGTTTCCTCTCACAGCCTCTAGGCAGGGTTGTTACTAGGAGACTAGTCCTTGGAGAAGGACATCATGCTTGGAAAAACGTCAGAAAATGGGAGGAAGCCCCTCAAAGGGATGGAGGGCACCTCTGCTGTGCTGGGTCCCAAGCCCCTTCTCCCACTTGCAGATAAAGCAATCACAGGCTCAGATGACTGTGGTGCAAATAGGCTGGAATTTTCCAGAAGGCAGGAAAAGCACAGCCTTTGTTGTGACCAGGCTCCTGGGATGCTGCATGCATTAAAGATCTGGCTTTGAAGACTGCACAGTGTGGCTTTGGGGACACAGGGAGGAGGCTCTGCTGGCTGCCCACTTCCTGCCCTGCAGGACGCAGACGTGCGCTCTGTCACCCGAGGAGGCCGGAGGCCTGTCACACTGCATGCTGTCCACGTGGTACGAGCCGTTTTGGAAAGGATGCAGGAACCTGGCAAGTGGGCAGCTCACTGCGGGGCAGCTGCCCCATGAGGTCAGGCTGAGATGCCCCATGCATCTGTGAGTGTTTTTGTTTCTGTATTGGAGAAAATGAACAGTTTCTACCTCCGCAAATCCCCCCTGGTGGCAGGCCTAGGCTGCAACTGGGCATCCGACCATAAGAGTGCACATGGATAAAAATGGACACTGTCAGTGGGGCGTGCACTGAAGTGACAGCAGCACCCACCCTCCGCCTTGGCCAAGGGATTGCGAGGAGCTTCCCGGAGCTGGTGGGGGCGGGGCTGCACCTGCATGGGCGGGGCCATCTGCCCTATGACTGACTGCAGCTGGGGGAACTGATAACTTGCTTCCCCCACAGGGAGGTCGACACCAGGAAGTGCCACACTGGGTGTGGTCACCCCTAATGATGCCACAGATACTAAGAAACCTCAGGGTCAGGGCCCTCTGCAGGCTCAGAAGGCTCCAAGACAGTAAGGAAGAAGACGGACACAGCCACTCCACGTACCACAGCGAAATCCTGCCCAGCCGCGCCATTCTCAGCCTCTGAGGTGCTCAAGCCCATTGCTGTGGCCCTGTAATGCTCAAGCCCGTTGTTGTGCCCATGGGTAAGCGGAGAGGAAGGTCAGTCAATGTCACAAGAATCTTCATCTTTTTCACTGACCTGCTGCTTTGCCATACAGCCTAAGAAACACTGGAAGGTAGATCTCCTCTGTCATATCAGCACTGTCCAGGGCTACTATCTGCCCACTGCTCCAAGTCCTGTGGACTCACAGTGACCCTGCAGGGCAGTATAATCTTCATGAAAGAGCCTATGGGATGGGGGGGTGAGGGTGGATGACATTGTGTTCCATGTGGGGCTGCTGACCTGAAAGGTCCATGGTTCCGATCACCCCAGCCACTCCTTGGCAGAAATAGAAGGCAACCTCCTCCTGTTAAGATGTACTGCCTTACGAACCCAGGAGTCAGAGTGAACTTGACCGCAATAGGTTTGGTTGAGAATCTTTGTGGGAACACATGTCCAGCTCTTTCCTCCTGTTGGGATGTTCTGTTCCTTTTCCCTCCATGGATCTATATGGGCGCTTAGACAGATGCACACACACCATACACTTGTCTCTCTAGGCATGCGCACACACATACACCACCCCACCCCACCCCCACCCCCGATTGTCCTCAAGGCAAGGCTGTAGCTGCAGACAGAACCCTTCGGTACTCATGCATCTTCGTTACCCGGTGCTGTTCTAACACTTAAGTCCTCGCAGCTGTGGGAGCCCAAGACCAGAATCGTGCCCATAGTTGTCCCAAATTGTAGGGGCGGCCTGGAGACCAAAGACAGCTTGGTCCCATCAGGCACCTGCAGAACCTGCTGTGTCCCTGGCACTTCCTGCTGCCAGTGCCCCACTGTGGGGCGACTGAAGGAACCGGCCGTGCAAGCTAACCTTTGCCAGTGCGGCTAACAGGGAGCAGCATTGTTGGGACGGCAGCTGTGTGCCAGCTCCTTTCCTAAACGCTTTGATGTTTTAAAACAGCAACCTCACACTGGACTGCCATGGCTGCTGCTATTACAATAGTCACTGTTGTCTGGGCTGCGGACAGCCCCACATGCACACTCGGTGCGGGTTAGTGGGCTCAGGGCTCCAGTGCAAATCTGACACTTTCCCCTCCGCTTGTCCATGGACACAGTCTCCATCACCCGCACGATGCTCATGGCTTTTCCCTAGAACAACATACCCCCACCCCTGGGTAGCCCACACCCTCCACTTGTGCATGGGTGCACGCTTGGCTACCCGTGTGACGCTCATGGCTTCTCCGTAGACCCACATACACCCCCACCCTGTATACTGGCTGCTCAGTCCTTTCAGGAAATCACCTGCTTTCCAGGTGGGGGCTCAAGGCTACCCACACTCACTGCTTCCTGGGCCTCTCTCCATCTTGCTGTGGACACAAGTGCTCTACCTGCACTGAAGTGCTCATCTGCCCTCCGGCCTAGGACATGAGCCGAGGGGACAGCCTCTGTGGCCGCTCATTGACTGGTAGAGCGCACTGTGGTGCTGACTGAGTCCCACCTGAGCCCTGTGGACCAGGTCTGCGTGCAGATGTGAGCAGGGAAGACACCCGGCGGTAACCACCACCGCCTTGGCATAGCCAGCACCTTCCTCAGCTTACCTCAGAGATGGGCCTTTTGGAGCAGGCATGGGATATGGTCCTCTCAGAGCTGGACAGTGTGTGAGCGAGTGCTTGGGCACCTCTGGCCTGTCCTGGGTCAGGATGGCGTCCTTGTGGCTGCCAAGAAGCAGCGATTCGGGGAATGAGAGAACTGATCTGGCAGCAGTGCCCCTCTGCTGTGTGAAAGCTCACACACAGCTAAGGCGCCTTATCAGGCAGCTAAGCCCAGGACCGTCAGGGATTGGTGTATCACTGGCCAGTTAAATGATGCTGGAGCGGTATAGAGCTGATGGTTTAAAGCCTCAGAAACTCAATGGAGTGTCGCCATGAGTTTCCTTATATTCATAGTAAAAGGTTTGAAATCTATATCTAGAGGGCTTATTGAGCTTATCTCTTCTTCTGCTTTTATATCCAGACTTTTATCTGCTCCAGTTTATCTCCTGTCTTATCACTTGATTACTGATTGTAGGTTGTTGGTTTGTTGTTTTTTTTCCCACTGAAGAAATTGTTTGAGTAAAATGACGTGGAAAGAGAATGACTAAGCAGCCGGTGGAGAGTGAAGAACTCAGTGTCCATTTGTCTACCAGCTTGTGCTCACTTGGGTTTCTCTGTCACTGGTCATTGTCACATTTGGTCATTTCAAATTTAGATGGTTTAGGGGAAAAGAAAAGGGCCCACGTGGAGAATGAAGCCAGGGAGGAAGGAACAGGGCGCAGGGGTGAGGCTGATAGCGGGGTGTCCAGACAGACTGAATCCACAGGAGATGAGAGATGGGGTCACCTCTGAGCTGGACAGCAGTATGTCCAATCTTGAGAAATCAGGATGTTGGAAAAGTATCATCATTTCTGGGTACAGAAGGAGCTCTGGCCAAAGGTCAGGCCAGTTGGGAACCACCCTGTAGATCCATGTGGGCTGGTCTAGTAGGCTGACTTGCTGTCTGCCTGGCTTTAGCTATTGGAATGGGTTGCAGCGTCCTCCCAAGACTGGAAATGGGAAGCATGGTGACCATGAGCATTATTAGCTATACAGACACCTTGGAGATGTTATGGGTTCGGTTCCAGGTGACATCACTAATGTGGATCTCCTATGAAGCAAGTCACATGGCATAATCCATAGGGTATCAGCACTGTTCACCCCAAAATTACACCCCTCTGGCAGTTCAAACATACCAGCAGCTCCCTGGGAGAAAGGGGATCTCCTCTCGTGATTTATAGCCTCTGAAAACTGACTGGAAAGTCAGCTTTGAGTCAGTTCTGACTCAAGAGCAATGAGCTTTCTTTTTTTTTTTTTAGCTTTTTGTTTTGGGTCTTTTCTGAGTATTTGCTTACATTCTACTGAGGTCATTAACGGAGCTCTGGTGGCGTCGTTCACAGGGAGCTGCACAGCTAACCCAAAGGCAGTATCTCTTTGGAGGTTCAAACCCGTCAGCAGCCACCCTAAGGGCGAAGGATGAGCAGCCTCCTCCTGTGTGGTTCATCGCCTCCAAAAACCTGCTGGAGGGTCAGCTGAGTCAGTCTTGATTCCACAGCAGTGGGTCTGACTGTTCCTTAGGAGCTCGGCTGATACACAATGGGCCACTAACAGAAAAATCAGCAGCCTGACTCCACGTTAAATGTGCAATAGCATCGTTAAAATGTTCAAAATAAGATGTGGAACAAACTGCAAGAACATGAAGAAAACCCCAAAGCCCAAAACTGGAATGCTACTCCCCCACCCCTACCCCCAGCCCCCATGGTTCAGCGTGCAGTCAAACAGTACACAAGCCTACACGGTGACCAGCAATACGAGGGAGACACTGGTCTTTTTTTTAATTATTATTAAATTTTATTAGTTTTAATGAACATTTACAGAGATTTTAGGTTTTCATTCATTCATTGTTGCACTGTTTTCTCCATCCTCCTCCCCAGTTCGTTTTTCTTCCCACCCCCCCACCATGTCTGTTTTAATTGTCCAATTGCCACAGTGCTTGTCAAAGCCAGTTCTGATTTGCTTGTCAAAGCCAGTTCTGATTAATCTCCTTTGTCAGTGTGTCC
>NW_006399959.1:4952080-5016673 GCF_000299155.1 Elephantulus edwardii
CTGTGGAAAGCAGTATGGCGCTTTCTCAAAAAGTTGCAAATAGAGATACCATTTGACCCAGCAATTCCACTACTGGGAATATACCCCGAAGAGACCATAACTGACACCCAAGCAGATATATGCACACCCATGTTTATTGCAGCTTTGTTCACAATACAAGGAGTTGTAAACAACCTAAGTGCCCTTCAACAAATGAAAAATAACCAACCATTAATGTGGAAAGGGCAGTATTTGTCCAGGGGGAAAGTTCACAAGGCAAGAGGTGGTTGTTGTTGTTGCTGCTGTGTGCCATTGTGTTGCCTGTGACACATAGTAACCTTATGTACAAACAGTCCCTGACTCAATCACACCTGTTCCCATTGCCCCAGTTACTATGTCAGTCCATCTCATTTGGGGTCTTCCTCAACTGCGCTGTCCCGCCACCCTTCCAAGCATCATGTGCTCCTGGTCCCTCCTGGCCACGTGCCCAAAGTCTGTGAGACAGAGCTTCATCATTCTTGCCTGTAAGGAGCACCCAGTTACACTGCCTCTAAGAGAGACCTCCTTTTTCTTTTGGTTGTCCATGGGATATTCAGTACTCTTAACACCAAAATTCAAATGCATCGATTCTTCTTCTGCCTTCCTTATTCATTATTTAACTTTCAGATATCTAGGAAACAATTGAAAATACCATGGTTAGGATCAGGCGCTCCTTGGTCTTTAAACTTCATGACTGATTTTTAGCTTTCTGGAGAAATTTTTGCAATGCAAAATGTCTTTTGATTGTTTTGACTGCTAGTCCTAGAGATTGTGGATCCAAGTAAAATGAAATCACTGACAACTTCAGTCTTTTCTATGATGGATTCAAATCACCAACCTTTCAGTTAGAAGTTAAACATCTTTACCACTGCACCACAAGGGCCCCTTATAGGCGCCGTCACAGCAGGTCTGTGTACCGTAGGACAAAGTGCCGTCTGTCCTGACCGTTCTCACAGTTGTTGTTTGCTTTGGTCCTGTTGCAGCCATCTAGTGGGTCCGTCTAGTGTAGAGTCTTCCTCTTTTTCACACACCTTGTGCTTTATCATGGATCGGGCAAGGTTCAGAGACCTTGTTCACAGGGTAGCTCTGAGCTGTAATCAGTCAACTTAATGGTACTTAACAACTACTTTACCATAAGGTGAGCATTTTGAAGATTGTGAGGGTGGTGCAGGACAGACAGGGCAAGGTTCAGATCTGCTGTTCATAGAGTTGCTTGTCAACCTGAAAGCACCAAACCACAACAACTGCTTTACCGAGCATGCTGTGCCTCTCTAGGGATTCTTCCTGATGATGTATGTGTTCAGGTTAGAGCAGGATGGTTTCCTCCAGGTCTCCTACTGTCACCTCAAGCTCAGGAGGGGTCACAACAGACAGATCACAGTGTGTTTCCTGTTGACCTGAGCAGGGAGGGAAGCACTATATGAGTCCCTCCTTGCTCCCGGTACTTTAACTGAAACCTGGTGGTGTCCTGGGCCATCTCTCTGTGTCCAGTAAGCAATGATGTCCTCACTATGCTGATACTGTGTTCTTGGATCTTGTATTTCTTGATCTTTCCTCTAAGGAAGAGAAATCGGGCCTTCCTCAAGAAGAGGCATGGCATATGGAGGATGGGAGCATTGACATAGGCACAGGACTTTGATCCTGAGGAGCTATCAATGGTCCTTGCAGGCTTCCAGCTCTCCTCCCATCACGTGTGTGCCTCCCTTATCTCCCCAAACTCAGTGTAAGAGGCACGCAAAGCACACACCAGGAGAACTTATCTGAAGATCTGTGAACACATCCTAAGGCTTTGATGTGGCATCCCTGTCAGTCATCAAGAGAGAAGAGTTCTCCTTGGCCTTCATGTCACCCAAGACAGTGAGTCAAGTGTCTGAGTTTGCAGATAAACGCCATGATGCAATTTCCAGTCTGACTCAAGAACCCAAATTTAACAGAGCTGACTCCATGAGGATATCTGGCCAGCTTCTGAAACGAGACAGTCCTCTTTCCCTCCCCCCTACTTTTGGGTGGTGCCAACCAGCAAGTGTACTTATAGTCCACATTGAAGATGCCAACTGAGAAATGGCAGAATTTTCCCCAGGGTGCGTTGCTGACCAGCAGAGACTCCCGAGTCCAATGGTAGCAGGGCAGAGAGGGAGCTTTGTAGATCAGTAACACTAGCTCTCCATGTGTTCCATGTACATAGGGTTTTCGATGGTCTTGCTATGCATCAGAGAGCTGGACAGTGACTAAAGATGACAGAAGAAGAATTGATGCCTTTGAGTTGTGGTGCTGGAGAAGAGTCTTGAACATACCATGGACTGCTTGGAGAGGGTGAAACCAAGTTTCTCCTTGGAGGCTAGGATTTTGAAGCTCCATCTCACATACTTAGAACATGTGGCCAGGAGGGGACTGATCCTTGAAGAAGGACATCATGCTTGGAAGGGTGGAGAGGCAGCGCAGGAGAGGAAAACCCTAGATGAGATGGATTGACACAGTAACTAGGGCAATAGGGGTAGGTGTGTTGGAGTCAGTGAGACTGGTTCAGGACAGGACAGGCTTCAGAGTTGTTGTATATAGGATTGCTATGAGTCTCAGGTGACTTGATGGCACATAACAACAACAATATTAGCTCATGAGAGAAGAGCACCCCAAATGAACACCTCCCTTCCATTTAGTGAACAGGGATTCCAGTAAATACCACCATTGTCATATGCGAGTTTAGCTATCACATACCACAGCTCCAGCTTTTGACTCTTTTTGCTGCCATTGAGCCTTAGACAAGACTCTATTCTAGAGAGCTACTTCAGTGAGCCCAGGGTTCCTGGGTGGAGATCCTGTATGGAGGTCACAGGTAGAGCAGCAGGGTGGTGGGCCCAGGTAGAGTTCATGGGGCGGAGATGCCTTGGTGGAGGACCCAGAAGGAAGTCCCTCAGGTGGAGGTCATGGTTTCTGGTCCTAAGAGGAAGTCCCTGTGGGAAGGTCCCAGGTAGAGGACATGGGTGGAGGGCCCAGGAAGAAGTCCCTAGGGAGAGGTCCCTGGATGGAGGTCCTGGGAGATGGTCTTGGGTGGGCATCCTAGATGTCCTTGTAGAGGTCACTTGTGGAGTAACTCAGAGTTTGGTCATTCAAACCCAAAGGCTGCTCTGTGGAAGAAAGATGAGGCAGTGTACTTCTGTAAAGGCACAGCCCTAGAAGTGCTAAGGCAGGTCTGCTCTCTCTGCTGGGCCACTCATTCTGGGTCTGAATCAGCTCAAAGGCAGTGGGCATCATTTTGATTACTGGATGAGCAAAGACTTAATGTGTAAGTTTAAACTCCAGTGTGCGTGCTGAGTCACTAAGATCCTGCTGGTCGATGTGGGACCTTGGGAACTTGCCCTCTCCCACCAGCCTACCCTCTTCCCCTCCTCCTGTGACCAGCCCTACCCTGTATTTCTTGCCAGTGGCAGCAGGACCAGCAAAGGCTCACCTTCAAGGCTTCCCTGATGAAGAAGGGATCAGGGTCAATGGAGTGATGACTGAGCAGTCAGGACAGGGCCTGGTCATGACAGAGAAGGGTCTCATGGCTGACTGGCCATGGCTGCTCACAGACACCCAGATGGCCAGCAGAGAGTACAACCGGGAGCAGATGAGGCCTCCTTGTCCTCTGGACATTGTCTGGAGCACGTTGTCTCTGGGCGCCTGTTGATGTCAGCACATTCAGCATCCCAAGCACAGCCTTGGGTTCAAGTAGATGATACAGAGTCCAGTCCCTTGAAGAAGGAGTTTTCTGGTCATCATCACCTCAGTGAAGCTTGAGGGACCTCACACATAGACACTTGCACCCCTAGTGTTCTCTTTGGGGCCAGGATGGCACTGAAACCCTCAAATGACACTGGCAATCAGACCTCCCTATTACAGCCCCTCTTTGGGGGGCTGGTTTGCTGTGGTGACAGAGTTGGGGCACTTAAGATAGAAGGAGGCTAAGTGGACTCAAGCTGGGACTTGCTGGGAGGAGCCTGGTTCTGGGGCATGCTTTAGGTGAGCCTCCTCACCTGTCTTCTTCTCCCATGGACTCCCATCATCATACGGAAACTCCAGCTCACCAGTGTGCTCACTGCTGGTGTATGAGTGCCAGGTCTGTTTCCATACAGCACAGGGCCCATCAGCCACCTCAGCTCAGAGAGAGAGAGAGAGAGAGAGAGAGAGAGAGTGAGTGTGTGTGTGTGTGTGTGTGTGTGTGTGTGTGTGTGTGTGTGTGTGTGTACGGGCAGGGCTGGCTCTGGGGCAGTGGGCTCTGACTACCCAGCTCCTACTTCCTCATGTCATGTAGTTCCTGCTCCCCCAAGGGCTGCACTCTGGGCAGCTGAGACCTTCCTTGCTTCATTTGCAGCCACATAGGTCTTAGCGCTACCCAGGCCTCCATGTACCACATCCAAAGGATGCTCAGATGTGCTCCAGCTGCTCCCTGCTCGCTTCAGAGACTGAGTAATATTCATCCTTTGGAATTACAGGGACTTCCTATGAGGGTCTGGGATTCCCATTCTTCTCAATGGTATCCACAATTTGTTATGATCCACACTGTCAAGAGCCTTTGCATAATCAATAAAGCACAAGTAGACATCCTTTTGGCATTCTCTCCTTTCAGCCAAATTCATCAGGCTTCAGCAGTGATTCCTTGGTGCCACGGCCTCTTCTAAATTCAGCCTGAATCTCTGGCAGTTCTCTTTTGATGTTCTGTTCTATTTTAAAATAATCTTAAGCAAGATTTTGCTTGCATGTGATATTAATGGTATTATTTTATAAATTCCATATTCTGTTGGATTACCTTTCTTGGGAATAGGAACAAGATATAGCTCTCTAGTCTGTTGTCAGATAGCTGTCCTCCACATTTCTTGGCACAGTCTGGTGAGCACCTGTAGGGCTGCCTCTGTTTGTTGAAGCATGCCAACTGCCAACTGGTATGCCATCAGTTCCTGGGGCCTTATATTTTTTTGCCATTCCTTCAGTACAGCTTGAACTTCTTTCATCATCATTGGTTCTTGATTGTAAACTACTTCCAGAAATGGTTCTTTGTGGGTCAGTTCTTTATTGATATAATGACTCAGTGTAGGCCTTTCATCTTCTTTTGATGCTTCCTGGATCTTTTAGGATTTTACCTATGGCATCCTATTTTGCAACTTGAAGTTTGGATTTGTTTTAAAATTCTTTTCACTTAAGGAATGCTGAGTCCGTTTTCCCCTTTTCTTATTTTCTGACTCTTGCTCTTTGCACATATCATTATAATTCTTTGCTTTGTCTTCTCAAGCTGCCCTTTGAAATCTTCTGTTCATCTCCCCATCTTTGGCAATCTTTCTCTTTATTTTGGCCTCTCAACATTCTAGTGCAATTCTCAGAGTCTCTTCTGACACCTATTTTTATCTTTCACCTCAGTCTTTGTAATGATTCTCTGCTTTCCTCATGGATGATATCCTTGCTGTCATCACACAGCTCCTCTGGTCTTCAATCATTAGCGTTCAATGCCTCGGACTTATTACTGAGATGGTATTCAAATTCAGATGGAATAGCCTCAACACATTTTCGTTCTTGTGGATTTGTTTTTGTTTTTTTGAGCTTCATTTGCACATGAGCCTATTGTTGTTGTTGATTGCCTTCAAGTCGAGCATGACCCATAGCAACCTATGAACAAAAGGCCTGACACCCCTCTACAACTATTGACATTTGTCAAAGTTCATAGAGTTTCTGGAGGCTTGTTATTATTTAGGAAGTGGATGCCACTCCTGCTTCCAAACCTGTCTTAGTATGTCATTGTTGTTTTCATGTGCTGTTGCATCACCTGTGATGTACAGCGACCCCATATACAGCAGCTCTGAACCCTGCCCAGTCCTAGCCAGTCTAACTAATTCCAGCACACCAACCCTACACATGAGCGATGGTCTGTTTTCGTCAGTACTTAAGCTGGTTTTGACTGTTGATACTGAGCTTCTTCAAAGATTCTTTCCAGGGGAGCTCTGGTGGCCTAGTGGCAAGAAGCTGCACTGCAATCCCAGAGGCACACGGTTCGAATCCACCAGATCCTCTGCCGGGGAAGGAGGGACAGTCTCGTCCTGTACCAGTCAGATCTGATTTGACGGTACACACACACAAAAATAATAAATTTTAAAAAATTAAAAAAAAAGATTCTTTGTATAAATATAGTCTGTCTGATTCCTGTGCAATCCGTCAGGTGAGGTCCATGTGTATAGTCACTATTTGTAATATTTTAAAAAGATAGTGCAATTAAGAAATCATTGATTGTGCAGAATTCCATCATTCTATCTCTGGCCTCATTTCTGTTACATTTCTGTAATAGTCCCATAAGTTCTTCTTTGTTTCTGACTTTTGAACTCTAGTCCCCAATTATTATTAATGAATCTTGATGGTATATTTGATCAATTTATGCTGAGAGATTGTAGAAATTCTCAGTTACTTTATCTTTGGCTTTATTTATTGGTGCATGTATTTGTCCTGGAGAGGGTGAAACCAAATTTCTCCTTGAAAGCAAGGATTTTTTTTCCCTCTTGTGTACGGTCTAATCAGATCTGACTGGCACAGAAGGAGATTGCCCCTCCTTCTCCAGTGGTATATCTAGCAGACTCAAACTGCACACCTTTGGGATTGCAGTGTAGCTTCTTGCCACTAGGCCACCAGAACTCCCCGAAAGCAAGGATTTTGAAGCTCCATTTCACATACTTTGGTCATGTGCCCAAGAGGGACCAGTCCTTAGAGAAAAACATCATGCTCAGAAAGATAGGGTGACAGCACAGGAGAGGAAGACCCAGGACGAGATGGATTAACACAGTAACTGGGATCATTAACTGGGGTAATGGGTGTAATTGTGTCAGAGTCAGTAAGGTAGGCTTAGGATAGTGTAGGCTTCACAGCTGTTGTACATAGAGTTGCTATGAGTCACTGTGGCACATAACAACAGCGTATTTATTGAGCAGAGAAAAGGAAGGGAACACTGCATAATTTAAAATCAAGAAAGGTATGCATCAGGGCTATATTCTTTCTATATATTTGTTCAGTTGCTGTTACTAAGCAAATCATATTAGACTTTATGAAAAAGAATGAGGCATCAGAATCAGTGGAAGACTCATCAACAACCTGTGTTACAAAGATAACACCATCTTGCTTGCTGAAAGTGAAGAGGACTAAAAAAACTTACAGCGGAAGATGAAGGATCTTCTTTCGTATTGATCATATCTCAACATTAAGAAAACAAAATTCTCGCCCCTCTGCTTCCATCCCTTACTCCCCTTAGGTCTCCATACATGTTTTACTAATTATCTTTCTATTTTTACAATAATGGTCTTATGCAGTATTTGTCCTTATGAGACTGAGTTAGTTCACTCATATGTTCAGCATTTTGAGGAAATGCCAAACTGCCTCCAGAGTGGTTATACCATTTTACAATCTCACTAACAGTGTATGAGAGTTCCCTCCTCTCTACATCCTCTCCAACATTTATCACTTGCTGTCCGGCTAAATTTTGCTGTTGCTACTGGGGTGAGATGATATCTCATTATGGTTTTGATTTGCAAAATCTCAGGATTGCACAATTTGATAGGTGGAAGGAGGAGGTAAAGGAAATGGGAAAAGATCCAGCAGGGACCTGAAAAGACATGTAATGATGGGCACAGCCCAATGGTGATTAATTTTATAAAACATAATGTATGAGAATGATTGTATAAAACATAATGTCAGTGTAGGAAAGTGTGTTGGGGGAATCTGCATAATAAAAAGAAAACAAAAATCCTCACTGTGGCATCAATAGGCAATATCATGATAGATGGAGAAGAGATAGAAATTGTCAGAGATTTAATCTTAATTACATTTACAGTCAACACCCTTGGTACCAGCAGTCAAAAGACATGTTGCATTGAGAAAGTCTGCAGTCAGAGATTTCACCAAAGTTCTAAAGAGCAATGATGTCAGCAAAGACTAAGGTGATCCAGACCCAAGCCATGGTCTTTTCCGTTAGATGACAGAAGAATTGATGCTTTTGAGTTGTGGACTAAGAAGAGTACTGAATATTCCATGAACTGCCAAGAGAACAAACAAACAGAGAGGGTACAGCGAGGGTGCTCCTTGGAGAGGATGATGATGAAACTTCATCTCATATATTGGGGCATGTTGTTAAGAGGAGCCAGTTCTTAGAAAGAGACTTCCTGCATGGAAAAGTAGAGGACCAGTGAAGGAAGGGAAGACCACATGAGATGGATGGATACACTGACCCTAACTTAGGCTCCAGTGTGGCAAAGATGAGGAGGATGACACACAATAGGGCAAGGTTCAGATCTGACAGTTACAGGGTCACTGAGTCATAGTCAACTCGATGGCACTTAACCACGACACCCACCATCGATGGGTGGGTGAGGAGAGGCTGATGGCAGGAATCCATCTACAGTGTTTTTATTGGGAAGGATCCATCTGCCAGGCAGTGTATATGGATACAGGTCATGGTGTTCTGTAGGAAGAGGTGACAGCCTGGTATCCTAGACCCAGGGAGAGCCACCTAGGATCTGCACAGCTGGACATCCAGGTGACAGGAGCTGCCAGAAGAGGCACCACCATCCGAGTCAACATTACTCCTAGTCACTAGAGCAAAAAGTCAAATCTCCTCCTGTCCAGCTGATCCTTACTCGTGGTAACTCACAGTGTTTCCATGGTTGTCAGTCTTTATGGGAAGAGATTTTTCCATCTTTCTCCTAAGTATCCACTAGTGGATTCAAACTGCCAACATTTGGTCAGCAACTCAGCATCTTGCATACTACACCACCAGGCTCCTTACCATAACTCTTTTCTAAATTAAAAATGTACCAAGCCAGTTACTATCAAGTCAGCTTCAACTCATGGTGACCTATGTCTGCCAAAGTAGTATTGGGCTTGGTAAAAAGAGCAAAGTCCACTTGGGGATGGCTATGTCTGGCCTTTACCAACTTCACAAAAAGAAACTGTCCCTCTCAACAGTATCAGTAACACAAAATCAGTTCCCATGAGGTCAGACATATCTCACACACTCCCACACCTCTTATTACTCATCTTACACCAATATTACTGCTTTGCTGAATCCAAAATTCAAATGTGATAGCTCACAGACCACATAGAACCATATTGGGGAAGTAAAAAAGTTATAATACAGATTACTAACAGAATACTAACAGTCAATATAGCTCCTGAAATGTGCATGCAGGCACCTTAGCCTCAAGCCTCGCATCTTCAGGCCAATTTTCCCCAAGTTCTCTGTCCTGCCAGTATTGACTATCACCCCCTAAAGTCCCATCTCATGTGTCCAGTTCAGCCATAGGTATTGGCTGCAGTTCAGCCATAGGTTATTGCTACATAGGAGTGTAGCTGGAGCAAGATGGGCACCCTACATTCTCTTGCTTTCTCGTCAGTGGCACCGGAAGGTCTGTCTCTGTGATTGGAGTTGTTCAATTTATTGAGGAGAGTAGCTAATTCCCTTGTAGTTTGTTGAGACTGGCCATTTGCCTGTGGAATGGTAGATAGCCAGTCCCCTTGTGGATAGGCTAACATGCCCCATTCACACATTCCCACCTATCTACATAACAAAGTCAAATAATGGCTAATAAAAGTCACATTGAAAGTTAAGCTCCACGGGTTCCATGGTTTTTTCCCAGTGGCTGATTTTTTGGAAGTGGACTTTCAGGTCTTTCTTCTGAGTGTCTCTAGATGGACTCAGACCAGCCTCTTGGTCAGCAGTCAAGCAACTGTATCATTCAAGGATTCTCTCACATCCTAAGCCCATTGCTATAGTCAGTGTGACTCATAATGACCTGATGCGCTAAATGGAGGAAAATGGCCCCAGCTGGCAGTTCCAAGACCGTACATCTTTACAAGAGCAGACTGCCTCTTCTTTCTCTCCAGAACAACTGGTGGCTTTGAACCATGGACCTTTTGGTTAGTATCTCATTACTTAAAACCACTGCTCCTTAGAACTCCTTAGAGAGTGATTAAACTCCACAGTCTCAGAGCCATCAAAGTGACAGCTGCCATGAAATGACATGAGGGGAACCCATTAGCCTTGCAGCTGAGGAGGTGGGGGACTCGGCATCCCCTGAGTCCCTGTCACTCAGCTGGTGGCACCGCCCTCATCCCACGGGCCTACACCATGGCCCTTGGGAGCATTTGCAAGCTTTTAAACCTTTTCCCTCAATTTTCACAGGTTGTTATATTCTAATATAAAAAGTTCTGAAGCATCACACCAGAATTTCATTCCTCAACTGCTCAGTTGGCCACTGACAAGCAGGCTGCTGATAGAGGGTGAAGGAGTCTGGTGGCACATTGGTTAAGTGCAGAGCTGGTCACCAAAATGTCAGTGGTTCAAGCCCGCCAGCCACTCTCAGGAGAAGGGAGACAGTGTGCTTTGTGGCAGTTACTGCCTCCTCAGTAACCCTGCGACACAGTCCTGTTGTCCTGCAGCATTGCCAGGAGTTGGCATCATCTGGCATTGGTGGGTTTGGTTTGGGTGTAGCTATGCCTGGGGATCAGGGTGCCATGGTTCAGCCCTCAGCTGCCAACCGAAAGGACAGTGGTTCAAGTCCACTGTGGAAAAATGAGGCCTTGAGATCTGCTGACTGGGAAGAGGAGCCTCTTGTCAACTTTCGTCATCTAGGAGATGCTTCATGTTCACGAAGCATCATGAAGTTTCAGTGAACCTTTTCCCACTGAGCTCTAGTCTCAGGGGACATCAAGGCCAGGTGGCATAAGACAAAGGCATTGTTCTCCATCCTGTTTGAGGAGTAGTGACCAGAGTTATAAAAGGTTTCCAGAAGCCACCTAAGATACAACTATTGGCACCTCCCTGCCCAGTACAAAGAAGAGAGAAGAAAAGCAAAGATGTACTAAAACAATTAGTCCAAAGGATTAGTGGACCACTGGAATTTCAATCTGCAAGACCGAGACCGTAAGAATTAGATAGTGCCCAATCGCCACTCTGACCGCACTGGAAGAGATCACGGGAAAGGGTCCTGTGTAGAGTGTGGGGAAATGTGGAACAATTCCAAAACATAAAAATGTCAAGGCTACTGCTCTAATAGAGACTATTGGATTTCTTGAGATTACAAATTTTGGTCACCCTTTAAGCCTGGAATTAAACTCACCCATGAGGGTCAACTTGCACTCAACAAACAGGTCTATAAGGTAAACAGTAATACCAGGGAGGCACTCACTCCTTGGAATAACCAATCACCTGCAATTAAAAGGGTAGTATTTGCCCAGGGAGACAGTTTAGTAGGCTGGATGAGATGGTATAGAAGGATCAGTGGAAATCAGAATCACAGGGAGGGAGTAGGAAGAGTGTGCTAATGGGTTGCAGGCAACTTGACAACACACAACAGTAACAATAGTATAAAACAAAATCTATGAATGATTGCATGGAAAACCAATTTGCTCTGTAAACTTTCTTTCAAGTTATAGTGGAAAGTTAAATAAGTAAAATGCCCTTCTCTAAGGGATTAGATGTGGGCTTGTCTGCACTGCTGTCAACCATGGCTGAAAAGTTCTGGAACTAGAAACACAAAGCTGTTGAAATTTCTGTGGTCCACCATTTTCATGGGTTTTGCTAATAATAGTCCTTCACACAGGAAGCCACCAGCAGGAGCCAGCTGTCAGGGACATTAGAGTTGATGTGTCTGTCCCAGAGTCAATACCTAATGAGAAATCAGAAACCACCCATGTGTCAGAGATCTCTACCCCACAGAGTTCTCAGTGGTGGATTTCGAAGGAGGTGGCCAGATCTTTCTTCCACTGCACCTCTAGGAGGATACCCTCAAACTTCCAGATGTCTGATTTGCAGTGGAGAGCATTAACAGTCTGCACCACCCACGCCCCCCCCCCCGAATTCCTTGGATACTTCTGTAAGCCAAAGATAGAAATAAATATACACACATAGCATCCTAGAGATAATGTGCTTCACCAAGATCACTTAAACTCATCTAATATCTACCAGTAGGTAGCTCCGGTGGTCTAGTGGTTAGGGATTGCACTGCCAAATCAAAGGCACATGGTTCAAATCCAGCATTTGGTCCAGGAGAAATATGGGCAGTCTCCTCCCATGTGATTTACTGCCTCTGAAAACCTGCTAGTAGGTCAGCTGTGAGTCCACTCCAATTCCACAATACATAATAACAACAGCATAGCAGTGTCTACCAGTTGACTATAGCGTGGACCAATCAGAGAACAAATCTATCCTGGACGAATGTATCCAGGATGCTCTTTAGAAGCAGGGATGGTGAGACTGCCTCTCACAGACTTCGGGCATGTTGTCAGGAGGGGCCAGTCCCTGGAGAAGGACATCACGCTTGGTAAAGTAGGAGGTCGGCAAGAGAAAGGATGCCCATCGAGATGTCACAGCAGTGGGCGTAGGCACTGCAGGAACTGTGAGGATGGGGCAGGGCTTCTGTTATGCATGGGTCCTGTGTGTCAGCACCAACTCCGCAGTACCTAAGGACAGCAGTAGTTGCCAAGGAACTCACCCTGACTCCTGGCCACCCCAGATGTGTCAGTAGAACTGTGCTCCACAGGGCTTGCACTTATTTTTTTTTCTCTCTGAAGTTTATCACCAGACCTCTTCTGCAGCTCTTCAGTGTGGACTCTGTACTGCCCAGTGTCTAGCTAAGAGGGTTAATGTCACCTTTGTAAAGTATGTGAGAGTGGCCACCACTGTACCCTTCTGAGAAAGAGGGGCCTGCTCCTGCCCCCCTCCCACATGGCCTTTGTTGGAGATGCTACTGCAGAAACCGGTCTCCTGGTTTCTGTCTCCCCACCAAACATGGCGCTCTCGGCTGCTCGCTGGAGCCCACAGGCCTCTGGAAGCCATGTCCCTGGCAGCGTGTAGACAGTCCTGGAGCTGCATCCCCACCATGCTGCAGGCAGAACAAGAGCCCCTTGTGCAGACACACAGCTGCTGCATCTGACGGGGTCCAGGCACAGAGAGCAGGAGCAGGTGGGGCAGCAGGGCCAGTGAGCGGGGGCTGGGGTCTGAACAAGAGTGGGGGGGGCAGTAAACAGAGGCTGGGGGTTGGTCCAGCTGGGGGCTGTACAGCTAGGAACAGGCGGGGGAAGTCCAACTGGAGAGACCAGGAGGCTGAGGCCAGGCAGTCAGCCACTGGAGCTTGTGCAGCTAGGGGCCACGAGTCTGGGACAGTGAAGCCGAGGACAAGGGTTGTGCAGCTGGGGACTCTGAAGAGGTGCAGCCAGGAGCTGAGGGTCTGTGCAACAAGGGCCATGCAGCTGGAGGTCAGGACAGGGGCAGTGCAGCTAGGGCACAGGAGGTAGTAAATCCATCGTGAGAAGCCCCAGACTTAGGCTCTGATGTTGTCCCCTTCCTCCATGTAGGGTTGGAGCCTTGGTGCACTCAGAGGGCTTGGAGTTTCCCGATTGTGAAGAGTCTGACCCCCATCAGCCACCCCACTGTGCACACTGCCTACTTCATCAATTCTTTAGCACTGTGCAAACAGATACTATAACGGGGTGACTTAATGAACAAAAGTTTATTCTGTCACAATGGAGCAGATTGAGGTCTCAGACTGAGGTCTGATAAACTCAGCTCATGGAGGCCCTCTCTCAGTGTGGGTCAGCGGAAGGTCCTGGTTTCCTTCAGTGTCTGCAGGCCCAGTGTTCCCTGAAGAAGCATGTCCTGGATTTTCCTTGTGGCAAGGAGCTGAGAGTCACCATTCTTTCTTGGTGGACAGAGGTCCCCTCACCTCAGCTAATTTCTTCCCCTTTTATATCTAGTGACGTAGGGGGGTGTTATAGAGCACACTCAAGGAGAAATCCCCTTAAGTCTGCTCTGACCTGGGATGTGATTAAGGGGTGTTGCATTTCACTTTAAAAAAAAATAATTAAATTTTATATTGGTACTGATTTACTTACAAAAGTTCATTGTTATTGTTGTTGTTATGTGCTATCGAGTCGCTTGTGACTCATAGTGACCCTATGTGCAACAGCCCTAAACTCTGCTCTGTCCTGTGCCAATCACACCGTCTCCGACACACCCAGCCCCATTACCCCAGTCACTGAATCAATCCACCTCATAGAGGGCCTTCCCCTCCTGCACTGTCCCTCCACCCTCCCAAGCATGTTGTCCCTCTCCAAGGACCAGTCCCTCCTTACAACATGTCCAAAGTATGTTAGACAGAGCCTCAGAATCCTTGCCTCCAAGGAGCTGCCCGGTTTAACCCTCTCCAGGATGAACCTGTTTGTCTTCTTAGCAGTCCACGGTACCCTCAATACTCTTCTCCAGCACCACAGCACAAAGGCATCAGTTCTCTTTCTATCCTCCCTATTCATTGTCCAACTCTCTGATGCATAACAAGTGATTGCAAAGGCATGACCTGTATCAGATG
Source organism: Elephantulus edwardii (assembly GCF_000299155.1). NCBI lineage: Eukaryota > Metazoa > Chordata > Mammalia > Macroscelidea > Macroscelididae > Elephantulus > Elephantulus edwardii. The sequence goes on from NW_006399959.1 coordinate 4,966,468, forward strand.
CACCTTAGTCTCCAGAGAGACAACATTGCTCTATAGATTGTTTTTCATGCTGGATCTTTCCCCCTTGCATTTCACTTTTAATCTTCCTATGACTACTTTCTTGAGACATGATTGCGTAGCTTCCACATTATATCATGATATACATGTATCTGGGGAACAAAGTTGTCCATGACACCAGGTCTTCCGTGTGAAAGGCAAAGCTTCTACCACTGAAGCACCAGTGCCTCCCTGCAGAGCCACATGCACACAGACGCTTCGGTGTGAAGCCCACAGACACGCTGTGGCTCTCTGGAGCAGTTGCAGACAGTTTTTCAGGCCAGTGGAGGGAACTGCCTCTGGGGAAGTGACTTCTTTGCAAAATCTCTCTGTGTCTTTTAATACCACATTCTACATGTCTGTTACTGTGCTCATAGGTTGGGAGTCCCAACTTCTGGAGACGGGGTTCCTGGGGATCTTCCTCTGCCCACTGTGGACACTGTCCCGCTTGCCCAGGTACACACCCCCATCCCGGATTGTGGTGTGGGCGTTTCGGTGGCTCATCTTCAGAATCATGCTTGGAGCAGTAAGTAGAACTTTTATTTGTCTTATTTGTTGAGAAGACAGAAGTTTACCTTAAGCTTTGTGCTGTAACAGGTACCAAAAGGGGGTGGCTTTAGCAAATAGAAATTTATTCTCTCACAATCTAGGATGCTAAAGTTCAAATTCAGGGTGTCAATTCCAAGGAAAGGACCTCTCTCACTGTGTCTCCTGGTTCTAGGGTTTTTCTAGTACAGAAACCTGGGTCCAAGGATGCACTCCACGCCTGGACCTCGTTCTCGTGGTGCTGAGGTCCCAGATTCTTGGCTTAATCTCTCCTTTTATCTCCCATGAAACAAAAGTTACTGCAAGCCCTACCCCAGAGAACCCACCTTTCATTAGACCAGGACTGTGACCTAATCCTAATTAAGGATATTTCAGACAAGAGATGAGAAATATGTATTGCACTGGGCAAATCCAGTCAACGACCTCTGTAAAGTGCTAAACAGCTTGAAAGATTAAAGTTGAGAAGTGCCTGCCCTGAGCCACAGTGTCTTTAATTGCCTCATATGCATGTGAAAGTTGGACACTTAATAAGAAAGATTGAGAGGACTCACTGCCTTTGAATTGTGGTGTTGGTGAAGAGTACTGGTTATACCATGGATCAAACAGATCCATTTTGGTGGAAAGGCAACCAGGTTGTCCTTAAAGGTGAGGATGGTGAAATTTCATCTCATATGCTTTGGGAAAAAGACATCATGCTGGGAAAGTTGGGGGGTCAATGCAAAAGACCCTCAAAGAGATGGGTTGGCTCAGTGACGCAGATGGTCTTGAGGTGCAGCAGGTTGTGAGGATGGTGTGGGGTCAGGCAGGGTTCTACACAGCTTACCAAGAGATGGAACAGACTTGAAGGCACCTGAAACCACAACAGGCCTGCCTCATTTAGGTCAAAAAGGTTAGCATCTATAACACAGAGGTAGTGACATTATTCTGAGAATCATGGCCTGGCGAGGTTGACACCTATTTTGGGGGGTAATTCAAGACACTCTGACATCCTCTTTGTGCTTAGCATTTGCCCCGTCATTTTTTGGACCATCTGTGCCTTGTTTTTCTGTCCTCTTCCCCTCCTCAGTTTAGGTCGATGCCACTGCCCACCATCAGGCTCCGACTCTGGTCAGCCTGCAGCCCGGCGGGTCTACCGAGGACCTTCTCACTTGTGCTGCAGTCGTTTTGGTTTGGCATTTTCTTTTGCCTCTTCCCTAGAACGCCCAGGCCTCTGCACCCTTGCTCATCTGTCCTTAGCATGTAACCATACTGTTGTCATCTTCGGGCACCCTTGAGTCAGTTTGAACTCCAACCTTGTGTACAACAGGTTTGAACTCCTGACATCTTGGTTAGGAGCTGCTGTGATTCCAGAGAAGCTGTGGCTGTTTGGAAATGCTGTGTAGTCATAACAAACAAGTAAGAAATTTCCCATAGCCCTGAGCAAGAAAGCCAGCAAGGGTAATATATTAAATCAATTAGCAAGTCAGATTCTTTTTTTCTTTTTCTTGACATAAGGTGTTCATTAGCTCAAATTGGTTTTTTGGAATCAGCACCAATATAAATGTATTAATAAAACAACAACAAAATGTAAAAAAAAAAAAGGAAAAAAAAAGAAATGCTGTGTAGTATTCCCGGCCCAGCCCTGTCCTCACAGTGTCCGCTGTGTGTGAGTGCATGTGCAGCCACCGTGTCTGTCTGTCTCACAGAGGGTCTTCCCCTCTTCGGTGGCCCTCTGATTTATAAGCATGAGGTCCTTCGCCAGGTGTCTGGTCCCTTATGATAACATGTGCGGAGGGCACGGCATGAAGTCTCACCACGTTAGTCAAGCCCACTGCCGTCTCCTGGATTCCGACTCAGGTGACCCTCTGAGACAGAGGAGAACTGCCCCACGGGGTTTCCCAGTTTGCCGATCCCCCTCTCCAGGGGGTGGCTTGGATGGGATTTGAACCAGCCTTTCAGTTAGCAGTGAGTGCTTAAACACCATGCCACCAGGGCTCCTTTTTAGCCCCAATCCCTAAATTGCTGTTGAGTCAGTTCCAGCCTATTGTGACCCTGAAGACAGAGTCCAGGTGCCCGGTAGGGTTTCCAAAGCTATAAACCATTACAGAAGCAGACTGCTTCATCTTCCTCCCTCAGAGAATCTTGAAGGTTTGACCTGCTCAAGTGCTCAACCCATTGTGCCACCATGACTCCTGAGCAGCCGCAGCTATTTGGAAATGCCATGTGGTAAGAAGCAGCGCTGCAATCTCAAAGGCACATGGTTCAAATCCACCAGCTCCCCAAGGGAGCCTCCTCCCATGTGCCTTATTGCCCCTGAAAACCTACTGGAGGGTCAGCTGTGGTCAATTCTGGCTTGGCAGCAACAACAGCAGCATGCTGAAGGTGGGAGTCAAGGAGGTGGCCATGTGACCAGGTCACACAAGACAGCCTGAGGACCCCTCTAACTTCATCTTCCCAACCATTTGGAGAGAAGCATTGTCACAGTTCCCTCTCACGAAGAGCCGAGCTCCTTCTGTGTCCCCAGGCATGACGCACCTGTCCGAGCTCTTCTCAGCCATCTCAGGTCTAGTTTTCCGATTTCTCCCCTGCTGGTCTTGACCAGTATAGACCTGGACCAATGTCTACAAGGACCTGGACAGGAATCCCGGCAGGAGGCGGCTCCCGAGGTAGAGCGATGCTGGTCGCTCGCTGCCTGATCAGCGAGACTCCCTGCGTCCCTGCGAGCTGAGCGGGCCGCACACCGGATGCGTAGCCTGCGAGGTGCTGAAGCAGTCAGTGTTTTGATTGACTGTCAGTTGGCTTAAAAAAATTAATAACAGTGGAATAAGGGTATCAAAATACTCATCCTTAATCATCTTCACACTTACTATGTATCAGCTTTTAATCATCCTAAAAACGTCATGTAGCACCCACAGTGACGCTGGCACTATTGTAGATCAAATCATGTCCCCCCAGGAGTCTCTTGAGCAACTTAACCACATGCAGTAGCGATGACCCTGTTTGGAAATGGGATTTTTCTGTCCTTTTTTTAAAAATTTATTATGATTGAAACAAAAGTTTACAGAAAAATATTTTCATTCATTAATTGTTGCACATTTTCCTCCCTACCCCACCAGTTCACTTTTTTCTTTAAAAAAATATTCCTTGCAGAAAAAAAAATCATTTCTGTTGCATAATTCCCTCCCTTCCCCCCCTCCTACTCCTCCCCCAGTTCACTTTGCTATGCACCTCTTACTTTGGACTTTGTCATACAGATATTGCCTAATCATGTATTCCTTTTAAACAATTCTTTCCTTAATCTATTCTAATACAGTGTTCATTATTTATCCCCTTTTCTTAGTTTCGCCCGAACTCCCATGTCAGTCCTGTTTTATAACAATGGTGTTACACAGTTTTTGTCCTTTTGTAATGGAGATATTTCACTCAGAATATTCAGAAGATTCTGAGACCTCCAGGGTCACCCATCCTGTGTAATATTTTATTATAGGCTCCTAGTTTTTCAGTGCTGCATAGTATTCTATAGTATGAATGTACCACAGTTTTCTGTCCACTCATTTGTTGATGGGGCTACATAGCCTCTGTAGTCAAACAGCTGAGCACTGGTCCAGCCACAGACACATGGACAGTGGACCAGGATTGAGGACTCACAAATTTATCCATCCACTCCTAACGGCTCAGCTATGACAAAGAGCTGGAATCCACTAAGTAGGGGAAAGATGCTGCGAAAGCAGATGATCCAGTCATAGGAAAGTAAAAACAGGACCATATTTCATATCATCTTTTTTGTAAAAAGCTGACCAGCATTTTGCAAAGTGTCTTAGTTTTCTAGTGCTACTGTAACAGATAGTCAGCTGCTAATAGTCTCTTATGCTGTGACCAGTGTCTCTTAAGTTTAGTGGTAATGTTTTCTGAGCGAAGGTGATGTGTCCTGTAGAACTGGTGTGTAGACAGGTTTTTTCCTTGGCCCTCGGGCCTGACGGTCTTCGGTTCCTCCGCCTGGGAAGTGGGTGGAGGGTTTCAAGGTCCCTTGGCTGTCCCGCTTCTCCGCCTTTCAAGATCCCTTTCTTTCCCCCTCTATGTGACCTGAGAAACAGATCCCGCACGGTCCTCGGTCACCTGAGAAACGGATCCCGCACGGTCCTCGGTCACCTGAGAAACGGATCCCATGTGGTCCAAAGTACTGAAGAGCAATGGTGTCTCTCTGGAGACTAAGGTGCATCTGATACAGGCCATGATCTTTGCTATCACTTTTTATGCATCAGAGAGTTGGACAGTGACTAAGGGGAATAGAAGGAGAATTGATGCTTTTGAGCTGTGGTGCTGGAGAAGAGTATTGAGGGTACCATGGACTGCTAGGAAAACAAACAGATTCATCCTGGAAAGGGTTAAACCAGGCAGCTCCCCTGGAGGCAAGGATTCTGAGACTCCATCTAACATACTTTGGACATGTTGTAAGGAGGGACCAGTCCTTAGAGAGGGACATCATGCTTCGGAGGGTGAAGGGACAGCGCAGGAGAGGAAGGCCCTCTATGAGGTGGATTGATTCAGTGACTGGGGTAATCGGGATGGGTATGTTGGAGGCAGTGTGATTGGCACAGGACAGAGCAGAGTTTAGGGCTGTTGTACATTGGGTTGCTATGAGTCTCAATCAACTCGACGACACATAACAACAACTGTAACAGACACCACACAAGTGGATGGCTTTGACACAGAGAATATCATTCTCTTACTGTTTCAAAAAGGAATTCAACTCATTGTGTTGAGTTGAACCAACTCATAGCTGACCCTCCAGCAGGTTTTCACAGGCTAGAAATTGCATGGGAGGAGATTATGTATCTTTCTTCCTTGGAAAAAGAAACCTCCTTGCTAACAATTTCAGCTTGTTTGAGTCCACAATCAACACTCTTTACTTCAGCAGTCAGGAAGTCAAAAGATTAGTTGTTTCAGGACAATCCACTATCAGAGACCTCTCTGAATGCTGAAGAGCAAAGATGTCAGTCTGGAGAATAAGGTGCATGATCTTTGCAGTTACTTGCTGTGCAACTGAGAGCTGAACAATGACTAAGGAACCAAAGAAGAATTGATGCTTTTGAGTTATGGTACTGGAGAAGAGTATTGAACATACAGTGGCCTGCCAGAAGAACAAAGGGATATGTCCTGGAGAGGGTAGAGCCAGGTTACTCCTTGGAGGCAAAGATTGTGAAGCTGCAACTCACATACTTTAGGCACTTGGCCAGGAGGGACCTGACCATAGAGAAGGACATCATGATTGAAAGGGTGGAGAGTCAACGCAGGAGATAGAGACCCTGAATGAAATGGATTAATGCAGTGACGGTGGCAATGGGTACAAGTGTGCAGGTATGCAGAAACAGTGAGATGGCTCAAGATAGGGCAAGGTTCAGAGCTTTTGTTCATATTAGGGTTATTATGAGTCACAGTCAACTCAACGGCACATAACAACAGCAACCACCTTTAGATTAGAGAGAACTTGGGTGGCCTAGTGGTAAGAAGTTGTGCTGCAATCCCAAAAGTATACAGTTGAGATCCTTCAGCTGCTCTGGAGGAGAAAGATGAGCAGTCACTTCCAGTATGATTTATTGCCTCTGAAAACTCACTGGAGGGGCAGCTATGAGTCAGTTCTAACTGGGGACACAGCAGTAACTACAACCACCTTTAGATTGGAAGCTCTTTGCCTATTTGGCCACCAGAGCTCTCTACAGTTTATTGAGGTAGAAAGCACTAGTTCAAGGTCCCAGACCCAGGGGAAGGCCCCCTGTCTCTGTTGGTTCTGGAGGAAGGTCCTTGTTTCTCATGGTGTCTATAGGCCTGGCAGTCCTTGGAGATCGCAATGTGTCCTGGACTTCCCTGGTGTCAGAGAGCTTCCTGGGTCCCAGATTGATGTGCTCTATTGCTGGTGATTATTTCTTGGTACTGAGATTCCCCATCTCAGCTTGCTTTTCCCTTTTATCTCTTGTTGTTGTTGTTGTTGTTGTGTGCATTGAGTCAGAGCCAACTCATAGCTGAACTTCTAGTGGCTTTTCAGAGGCAGTAAATCACACAGGAGATTGCCCATCCTCCCATGGAGCAGCTGATGGATTTGAAACTTGTGCCTTTGGGATTGCAACACAGCTTCTTACTACTAGGCCACCAGAGCGCCCTCTTTTCTCTCTGTTGTTGTTGTGTACCATCAAGTCAGATCCAACCCATGCATGACCCTCCTGCAGGTTTTCAGAGGCAGTTGATAGTATGGAAAGAGGTTGCCCACCGCCACATCCTTTCTGAAGCTTCCCTCCAGTCTATCAGGGCAGGGATAGGATTATTCCACTCTTAAACCTCCCACAACTATTTGGATTAGCAGATTATGGGAGATAATTCCATAGCTTCCTCATTCTATAGCTCATATGTGTATTTGGGGGTTGAGGGACAAAGTAGGAGGGCACAGGTCAATCCATGACAAAAAGTATGAGGGTCATGAAATGCAATTAAAGCCTGGTTACACACGTAGTTGGGATGGTGACTGCCAAGTTCTCCACTATAAAGTCACTTAGTTTCCATGCTTGGTGATTCATGATATCTTGAGACAATTCTTTGAGCCACTTAAATTCTTTGGTTTCTCCTCCTGAGAACAGTCAGACTGAGGGAGACTCAAGGGCCCTGACAATGCAGTTTGAGCCAAATTCTGCAATGGATCCTAGTTCAGAGAAATGACACTAATGGGAATTTGGGTGACATTCAGATAAAGCTGGTGGTTGAATTTGTAGTATTGAATTAATTAAAAATAAAAACCAGCTTGGCCCACAGTGATCCTTTGTCAGTTTCTGAGTCTTTACCAGAGGAGGCTTTCTCCCGCAGAGCAGCTGTGGATCCCACCTACTGACCTGTTAGCAGTTCAACACATAGTCCACTACACCACCAGGACTCCTCGTTGAATTAATGGCGGCAAGTATATAAGAACACCATGATGTGTAAGGTTTATCCAAAATGAAACTTCAAAGACAAATATTATAAGTGGTGTTGTACCTGTGACTGAGACAACTTAAATGCAGTAGTTAAATTTCTCCAGAGACATTTTGTTCGCTTTCTTTGCTTAGTGCCCTTGAGTTAGCTCTAACTCAGCCACAGGCTCGTGCCCACCAGCAGAAAACCCTGCCTGATCCATGGCCATTGCTGCAGTCACTGTTTCAGTCCATGTCATCCATTGACCCTCCATTTTTCCTAGTATCCTTCTCCAGACTCACACCTCCTGATGTGTCCAAAACATACAAGACAAAGTCTTAACCATCTTCGAATCTCAGGAGCAGCTCTGCACTTCTTCCAGGAAAGAGTCATTTGTTCTTTTGACAGTTCGTGGTAAACTCAATAAAATTCATCACCACTAACATTCAAAGGCATCAGTTCTTCTTCAGTCTTCCTTAGTCATTGTCCTTTGTCCAACTTTCACATACAATAGGAAGCAATTGAAAATACCATGGCTTGGATCACTCACACCTAAGCCTTTGAACTGGCATCCTTGCTTGTTAGCACTTTAAGGAGGTCCTTGACAGCAGATTTTTCTCAATGCAGCATGTCATGGGTGTTGACTGTGGAGCCAAGTAAAATGCAATCCATCACAAGTTTAATCTTTTTCCATCTATGACACAGCCTTGTTTGCTGAAACTGAGCAGGACCTGAAGTGCATACTACAGAAGGTCAAGGACTATAATCTTCAATATGGATTGAAGCTCAACATCAAGAAGACAAAGATTCTTACCACTGGGCCAATTGGCAGCACCATGATAGATGGAGAAGAGAATGAGGTTGTTAACAGTTACAGCTTGCTTAGCTCCACAATCACTCTTGGCTCCAGCAGTCAGGAAATCAAAAGACTAATTGCACTGGAAAAATCTGCTGTCAGGGTTCTCTCCAGAGTACTAAGAAGCAATGATGTCAGTCTAGAGATGAAGGTGCACCTGATCCAAGCCATGATCTTCACAATTACTTGATATGCATCAGAGAGCTGGACAGTTACTAAGGATGATAGAAGAAGAATTGATGCCTTCAAGTTGTGGTGCTGAAGAAGAGCCTTGAACATACTAACCATGGACCACCAAGAAAACATCCTCTTGGAGAGAGTGAAACCAAGTTTCTCTTTGGAGGCTAGGATTTTGAAGTTTTTTCTCACATACTTCGGGCACATGGCCAGGAAGGCCTGGCCCTTGGAGAAGGACATCATGCTCGGAAGGGTGGAGGGACAGCACAGGAGAGGAAGACCAGGATGAGATGGATTGATACAGTAACTAAGGCAGTGGAGGTATGTATGTTAGAGTCAGTGAGACTGGCTCAGAACAGGGTAGGGTTCAGAGCTGTTGTACATAAGGTCACTGTGAGTCACAAAACAATAATGATGATACTGCCTACTGGTCCAGTGGTAAAGATTTTTATTTTCTTAATGTTGACATATAATCTATCCTAAAGTCTGTGTTGTTGATCTTCTTCAGTAAAGTCCTCTTCAATTTCTGAAAGCATTTGAAACTACCATGGCATGGATCAGGCACACTTTAATCTTCAAAGTGACTTCTATGCTCTTTTAACAGTTGACAGATCCTGACAGCAGATTTTCCTAATGGGATACATCATTTGATTACCTGACTACTGCTTCCATGAGTATTGATTGTAGATCCAAGTAAAATGAAATCCTTGACAACTTCAGTCTTTTCTCCATCTACCGTGTTATTCAGTAGTGAGAATTTTTGTTTTCCTGATGGTGCTTTCAGTATTTTTTTCTACCTATCATGATGTGCTGTGTGTCACTTCTGACTATGATTCACAACAACATCATGATCTTGTCTACTGGTCCAGTTGTAAGGATTTTTGTTTTCTTTATGTTGTGCTATAAGCTATATTGAAGGCTGTAGTTGTTGATCTTCAGCACGTGTTTCATGTCTTCACTTTCTGCAAACAAGTTTGTATCATCTGCATAATGCCATTTGTTGATGAGTCTTCCCCCAATCCTGATGCCACATTCTTCTTCGTATAGTTTTACTTCTTGAGGTATCTGCTCAGCATACAGATTCAATATGTATGAAGAAAGGATAGATCTCTGATGCACAGCTTCCCTGATTTTAAACTGTGCAATGTTCCTTTCTTCTGTTCAGATAACAGCTTTGTGGTCTATGTAGAAGTTTGCATGGGCACAATTAAGTGTTCATTCTTCTCAATGTTATTCACAGTTTATCTTTGAATCAGTTCCTCCCCATGGTGACCCCATGTGTGCAGGTAGAACAGCTCCACAGGGTTTTCATGACTGTGACCTTTGAGAAGCAGATCTCTAGACCCTACCAGTAGTATTTCAGCTGATTTGTGCCAACCAACCTCTTCAGTTGTTGTTTTAAGATGTTGTTGAGCGCACTATGACTCATAGAGAACCTATGAACAACACATCGAAGTCATTCTCTATCCACAGACTCTGGGCATATAGTCAGAAGGGCCAAGTCCTTGGAAAAAGACACCATGCTTGGAAAGATGGAGGGTCAGTGAGAAAAGGTAGACACTCAGTAATACGGATTGACACACTGACTGTAATAATTGACTCAAGCGTATCAGAAATTGTGAGGATGTTGCAGGGTAAGGCAAGGTCCAAGTCTCTTGTTCATAGAGTTGCTCTGAGTCGTGGTCTACTCAGTGGTGCCTAATAATAACAATAGAGCTTTTAGGGAGTGGAAGAGGCATGGACACAGTATACACACACAACAGGTCAGGTAGAGACTCAGCTGCCCTCCTGTCATTGAGTTTGACTCCTACAAAGCCTAATGGCTGGTGGTACCTGTTGGAGCCTGGTTAGCCACCAAGCACTTAACCGTTGTGTTACCTTGTTTTATTCATTTGTAAACAAACTTGTGATCGAGACCTGGCCTCTGGCCTCACAGACAGTGCCTAGGCAGACATCAGACATTGATCCTCAGTCCACCATAGGGACCCCGTGACAAGAAAGCACACAGCCCGGATGAAGAGTCGCCTGTACTACTCTTCCGTGAATTCTCTTTTTCTCTGCCCCTATCCCACCTCCTGCCTGAAAAACAACGTCTTGATAAATGGAGGAAAGATAAAAGTCGTCAAGGATTTAATTTCACTTGGATTCATACTCAGCATCCAGGAGAGTACTAGTAAAGAAGTGAAACTGCTTACTGCATTGGGAGATTCTGCTGTCCAGGACCTATTTAAAGTACTCAAGAGAAAGGATGCTAGTTTAAAGACTGAGGTGCTTCTGGCCCAAGCTATGACATTTCATTCATCTCTTAAGCATGTGAAAGTAGAACAGTGAATAAGGGAGATTAAAGGGTTGCTTTAATCAGATAGGGTGGAAAGAGAGACATTGGGGGTACAGAAGTAGTGTGTGCACAGAGCAGGGAGGACAGAGGCTCAGCTGTCCTGCTGTCATCCAGTTTGACCTCCAAGGAGCCAAATGGCTGGCAGTATGTGTAGAAGCAAATCCTTGAGTCAATCTCAAACTAATTTAAAAGTATCTCAAGAATGGGTTTGGGGAAAAAAAGAATACGTTTGATGCATTGAATGCTAATGACCTAAGAAAAGATGAGTTGTGATCTCACATCAAGGGTTAGGTTATCATCCATAAAGAAAGTAAAAGGTCAGTATCAGAGACAGGGAAGAAAGAAAGAACCAATATGGATGTCAGAGAGATTCTGAAACTTGCACTGTAACAAAAATAAGCCAAATTGGCATGGGATGGCCAAGTATGGCTCTACTAACTCCGGAAAGGAAACTGTCCCCACCAACAATACCCACAGTATAAAACTAATTCCTTTGGCTCTACTGGGTCTGAAATCCATTGCAGTGGTCACACAGACTCATATGGCTAGAACCATACTCACAATTAGGGGGTTTATTAGGGACGTTAACAAGCTGTAAATCAGGAGCTTCTCAAGTGTGGTCACAGGCCCTTTGACTTTAAGCCTCACAGCGTTAATCAGTGTCACAAAGTTCTCTCAGTCCTCCAGAAGGCTTGACCAAAGGCTTCTGGCTTTGGCTCTGTGGGGCAGCAATCTCAAGTCTGTTCTGCCTCATGTCAGTCTCTGGTTCTTTGTTGAGGCTGCTGTTGCTCTCCTGTGCCCCTAGCATAGGAATCTTGGCCCCGTAAGGATGTGCATTATACTCTCTGCTCCCTCTTTCTTGCTGTTATTGAGATGCCCAGTTTCTGCCACTGAGTGTACTCAGTTTAAAGCTAGTGGAAAGTTGTGTCTAGCCAATCTCCTTGTGGATAGATTTGCATACACATTTGCATGTTCCCATCTAGCCATATGGCAAAGTCTAAGTCAGTGGCTAGAAAAGTCATTTTAGCAATAAACCGTTAATTCACAGGCCACCATTTTTACTTCTCTAGCCATTAACCTTCACATTTGAAAGATTAACTTCCCCCTTAAATCTTATTAGTAACTTCATTTGTGAAAGTGTATAAACCACCTACTAAATGCCTCATGCCCTAACCTCTTTCGTTTTAGATAGCCAGTTTCTAATTTGCCTATCCCTAGATAACCGGTACTCTGAGAACACAAGCACTTCTTTTTCTCTGAAGAATTTTCTGTTCTTCTTGGAACTTTCAGCATTTACATCAGTGCAGATCAAGCCGTCAGACTGCCACAACCCTGTGATGCTCACAGCATCAAACATCTTCTTTTCATCTGATTGGATTCTGGTCAACTAGCCATCTGTGAAGCGGTCCAGTGGGCACCAGCTGCAAACTCAGGGGTCTACATAGCTTCCTCCATTTCAGATTGGCAGTGCCTTCCACGCTCAGAGCTCCTCTCAAGGTTGAGTCCTCTGGTCAGCAACCCTTTGCTTATTTGTATGTGTGTGCATGCTAGGTCAACAGTACTGATGGCCAAACTCAGCTCATCTCTTCATTGTCATTGCATGACTCCCAGTTTCACTTATCAAGTGGATCCAGGTGGTCACCAAGAGTGAGTAAACTCATCAGTTCCTTTAACTTCTGGTCATGGGTGGAGTTTCTAAATGGGTATCAGCTTTTCCTTGCTTCAGTGGATTGGATTAAATCTCTTTACTCAGAAGTCCAAAGTGAGTCTACAAATCCATTCAAATGCAAATATCTTAATAGTACTACGTAGAAGAAACATCAGTATCAATAAAGTTACATAAACCTTTACAGAAATCCCCAGTTTAATCTTCATTCTCCACCCTTAAGTACCATCTTTAACACTGTGCTTATTCATATGCATATGACTTGGGCCTTTCCTCTCTGAGCAAGAGAAGGTTTTCAGCTTTTCTTCCCCACTTTGAAGCAACAGGAGAAACCATCTTAGCTGTACTTTCCAAGCCCCATGTTTACAAAATTCCCATGCTTCTATGGGTCTGAAGCCATTGCAATGAATTTCACTCCTCCCTCCCCCTTTTCTTTCTTTCGTTTCTTTACTTTCTTTTTCTGATGTGTAGCAAGTAATTGCAAAGATTATGGCCTGAATCAGGCACACCATAGTCTCCAGACTGACATCGTTGCTCTTAAGTACTTTGGAGATGTCTCTGACAGCAACTTTCACAATGCAATTTATCTTTTAAGTTCCTGGCTGCTGGTACTGAGAGTGCTGATTGTGAAGCCAAGAAAAGTAAAGCTGTTAACAATCTCAATCTCTTCACCATGAGAAAGCTGGACTAGGGATGATAGAAGGAGAGTTGCTGCTTTTGAGCTATGGTGCTGGAGAAGAGTATTGAATATATCATGGACTGCTAGGAGTACAAACAGGTTCATCCTAGAGAGGGTGAGACCACTCTGCTCCTTGGAAGCAAGGATTCTGAAGCTTCATCTGATAGACTTTGGATGTTGCAAGGAGGGACCAGTCTTTGGAGAAGGTCTTCATGCTTGGGATGGTGGGGGGACAGCACAAGAGAGGAAGAACTTTGATGAGATGGATTGATTCAGTTACTGGAGTAGTGGGGGGAGGTGTGTCAGAGACAATAATATTGGCACAGGGTTTACGGCTGTTGTACATCACATCTGAGTCTGCCCTGAGTGGCAGACGACTCAACGGCATATAACAACAACTTTCTTTCTATTGTGATTTTAACAAAAGTTTGCAGAAGAGTTGGATTTTCATTCATTCATTGTTGCACATTTTCCTCCCTACACCCCACAAGTTCACTTTAAAAAAAATTCATTTTCTATTGCATAATTTCCTCCCCTCCCACCCACCACTCCCAATTCACTTTGCGATGCACCTCTTATTCTGGACTCTTGTCGTACAAATAATGCTAATTGTATATTCCTTTTAAACAGTTCTTTCTTTCATCTGTTCTGATGCAGGGTTCATTACCTAGCCACTCTTTTTCTGTTGTCCACGCAGCCCCGCATGTCAGTCCTGCTTTATAACAGTGGTGTTATGAAGTATTTGTTCTTTTTGTGACTGAGATATTTCACTCAGGATAATGCCCTCCAGGGTCACCCATGTTGTGTAATATTTTATGAGTTCATTGTTTTTCAGTTCTGCATAGAATTCAGTTGTGTGATATACCATTCTTTTATGATGGCACGGGTTGCTTCCATTTCTTTGCTATTGTGAATAATGGGGCAATAAACATGAGTGTGCATATATTTGTTTGGATGGCAGCTCTGGTTTCTTTAGGGTATATTCCCATTAGTGGAATTGCTGGGTCAAATGATATTTCTATTTCCAACTTTTTAAGAAAGCACCATACTGCCTTCCATAGTTGTTGTTATTATGTGCTGTTGAGTCACCTGCGACCCATAGCAACCCTATGTACAGCAGCTCTGAAACCTGCCCTGTCCTGAGCCAGTCTCACTGATTCCAGCACACTTAACCCCATTTCCCCAGTTACTGTATCAATCCATCTCATCCAAGGTATTCCTCTACTGCACCATTCCTCCAACCTTCTAAGCATGATGTCCTTCTCCAAGGACCAATCTCTCCTGGCCACATGCCCAAAGTATGTGAGATGGGGCTTCAAAAAACATAGACTCCGTGGAGAAACTTGGTTTCACCCTTTCCAAGAGAGACTTATTTGTTCTCTTGGCAGTCCATGTTATATTCAAGATTCTTCTCCAGCACCACAACTCAAAAACATCAGTTCTTCTGTCATCCTTAGTCATTGTCCAGATCTCTGATGCATACCAAGTAATGGCAAAGACTTGTACCTGGATTAGGTACACCTTAGTCTCTAGACTGACATTGTTGCTTTTCAGTACTCTGGAAAGAACCCTGACAACCCATTTTCCCAATACAATTCTTTTTTTTTTTCATTTCCTGACTGCTGGTGACAAGAGTGTTGATTGTGAAGCAAGCTGTAATTGTTAACAATCTCAATCTCTTCTTGATGTTGAGCTTCAATTCTTATTGAAGACTACGGTCCTTGACCTTCAGCAGCAAGCACTTCAGGTCCTCCTCAGTTTCACCAAGCAAGGTTGTGTCATCTACATTAACATAGGTTGTTGATGAGTCTTTCTCCAGTCCTAATGCCACATTCTTCATAAAGCCCAGCTTCCCGAATAGTCTGTTCTGCATATAGATTGAAAAGGTATGGAGATAGGATACATCCCTGATGCACTCCTTTCCTGATTTTGAACTATTCAGTGTTTCCTTGCTCTGTTCTAAGGACTGTTTCCTCATCCAAGCATATGTTTCGCATAAGCACAATCAAGTGTTCTGGGATTGCCATTTTCCTCAAGGTTAGCCACAATTTGTTGTGATCCACACAGTCAAATGCCTTTGCATAGTCAATGAAACACAGATAGACATTCCTCTGGTACTCTTTGCTTCTGCCAAGGTCCATCTGACATTGGCAGTAATGTCTCTAGTGCCACGATCTCTTCCAAACCTCACATGTATTTCAGGTAGTTCTCTGTCAATGTACTGTTCCAGTTGTTTCTGGATAATCTACAGCTGGATTTTGCTAGCATGTGATATTAGTGATATTGTATGATAATTCCCACACTCTGTCAGGACACCTCTTTTTTTAAAAAATTTATTTTATTTCATTATTTTTTGTGTGTACCATCAAATCAGATCTGACTGGTACAGGAGGAGATTGTTCCTCCTTCTCCAGCAGAGCATCTGGTGGATTTGAACCATGCACCTCTGAGACTGTAGTTGCAGCTTCTTTCCACTAAGCCACCAGAGCTTGCCAGGACACCTCTTTTTTGAAGTGAGAATAAATATGGATCTCTTCCAGTCAGCCAGATACTTGTCCTCCAGATTTCTTAGCACAATCTGGTGAGCATATCCAGGGCAGCATCTGTTTGTTGAAATATGTCAATTGGCATTCTATCAATTCCTGGAGATATTTTTTTTCCCCAAGTCCTCAGAGCAGTCTGAACTTCCTCCTTTATCACCACTTCACCACTGCCTCTTAAGCATATGTTGTTTCATGAAATTCTTCCGTGTCACCCTATCTTTTTGATACCGTGCCTCTGTATGCTCCTTCCATCTTCTTTTAATGTTTCCTGAATAATTCAGTATTCTGCCTGTAACATCCTTAAGCATTGCAACTTGCAGCTTGAACTTCTTCTTTAGTTCTATTAGTTTAAGAAATGCTAAGTGAGTTCAGCTCTTTTGATTTACAGACTTCCAGCACCTTGCATATTTCATTGTAATACCTTACTTTATCTTCCCATGCTGCCCTTCAAAATCTTCTAGTTGGCTCCTTAGCTTCTTTATTTTTCCCTTTGCTTTGGCTTATTGGCACTCTAGTGCAATATTCAGAGTCTCTTCTGACATCCATTTTGGTCTTTTCTTCTTCTTCTTTCTTTGTAATGACCTTTTGCGTTCTTCATGGATGTTATTCTGGATATCTTCCCACAGCTCATCTGGTCTTCATTCATTAGTGTTCATGGCCTCAAACCTATTCTTGAGGTTTTTTTTTAAATAAAGTTTTTTTTATTTTAATTGTGATTTAACAGAAAAGTTAGATTTTCATTTATTTATTATTGCACATTTTACTCCCCCACACCAGAGCACTTTAAAAAAAAAACATTCATTGTTGTACAATTACCTCCCCCCAATCATCTCTGCAGTATACTCTTATTCTGCAACTGTTGTCGTATGTATAATGCTGAATCATAAATTCCTTTTAAACAATTCTTTCCTTCAATTATTCCAATGCCATGTTTGTTATCTATCCACTTTTATGAGATGCGGCTTTCCTCACACATCTCTTTCTTTTTTTTTAAACATTGGATAATTTTTTTCCCATTCACTCATTGTTTCACATTTTCCTCCCTACCCACCCCTCCGGTTCACTTTTCTCTTTGGAAAAAAAATTCTTTCATTGTTGCACAATTTCCTCCCCCTCGCCATACCCCCAGTTCACTTTGCTGAGCAGCTCTTATTCTGGACTATGGTCATGCAAATAATACCTAATCCTATATTCCTTTTAAACAGTTCTTTCCCTCATATGTTTTGATGCAGTGTGCATTATTTACCCCTCTTTTCTTAGTTTCCCCCAACCCCGATGTCAGTCCTGTTTTATAACAATAGCATTATTCAGTATTTGTCTTTTTGTGACTGAGATATTTCACTCAGCATAATGTCCTCCAGGGTCACCCATTTTGTATAATATTTTATGAGTTCCTTGTTTTTCAGTGCTGCATATTATTCCATTGTGTGACTATACCGCAGCTTCTCTATCCATATGTTTGTTGATGGGCACTTGGATTGTTTCCGTCTCTTTGCTATTGTGAACAATGCCGCAGTCAACATAGCTGTGTATGAGTTGGTTTTTAAATTCAGAAGGAATAGACTCAAGATAAAATTTTTATTCCTGTGAATATGACTTGACATTCTTTAGCTTTAATTTGAACTTGCATATGAGTAGTTGATGATCTGTTCCACAATCAGCACCTGGTGCAATTTTCGCTGCTGGTATTGAACTTCTCCAGTGATTCCTTCCGCAAGATGTAATCGTTCTGATTCCTATGCATACCATCAGGTTAAATCCATGTTTACAGTCTGTGTTTATCTTTCTTATTAAAGGTATTTGCAATTAACAATTCACTGTGCAGAATTCTGTTATTCTATCCCCAGCCTCATTTCTGTCAGTAAGTCCATATTTTCCAACTTCTGATCCTTCCGCCTGGTTCCCAACTTTCACGTTCAGTCACCCGTTATTATTAATGAATCTTGGCTGCATGTTCAATCACTTTCTGACTACAATAATTGGAAGAAATCATCTATTTCCTCCTCCTTGGCTCTGGTTGTTGGTGCATAAATTTGGATGATAGTAATAATAACATGTCTTCCTTGTATGTGTATGAATATTATTCTGTCATTCATAATCTGTGTTTCAAGGTGAATCTAGAAACAGCCTTCTTACCTGTGAAAGCAACCCCATTTTATCTCACTGTCCCATGCCAATCTGTTTCATTTCATCAATACCTAATATGTCAATATTTATGTATTCCATTTCTTTCTTAACATTCATGCTTCTCACATTCCACATTCCAATTATTAGTTTCTCCTTACAGCTGTCCCTCCTCCTGTGTTTCCAAATTTGAGGGCTCAGCCTCGGTTTCCATATCTGTTTAGTCTACTTTAATTACGCTCTACTGTATATCGAGTTTTTGAAGGCCTGCTGTATTTCAGAAGTGGCTGGCCAGTCCTTCCTAGTCTGTCTTAATTTGGATGCTTAGTTTTAGAGCAATGTCTGAGAGACAAGCATTTTACCAAAAAGGAGCAGACAAAAAAAATGCTTCCCTTACAGAGATAACCAAGCCGATCACTGTCCTCCACCCCACAGATTTTAACAAGATTAGATATGAAACTGGGTCCCAATCCTCTCAATCAGGTAATGCCCATTCTCCCAAAATTCCATCAGCTTTCATTAACAATCAGGTTTTTTAGGCAAACCATTCAGTCTCAAGCCTGCATAGGAAACATAGGGGCTCCACACCGGAAAAAAAAAGGGTGTGGGCTTTTCAACTTTGAACCTCCTAACTCGGCCTCAGGAGTCCTATAGATTCACACAAGATAGGATCTGAGACTGCCTCCCTCCAGAGTGGTTGCACACTTTTACACTCCCACTGGCAGTGCATCAGGGTTCCAATCTCCACAACCTCACAAGCATGTCTGATTTGCTGCTCTGTTGAACTTTGCTATAGTTAATGGGGTGAGATGATATCTTATAGTTGTTTTATTTCCATCTCTCTGAGAACTAGGGATTTTGAACATTTCTTCATGTGTTTGTTTGCCATCTGAATGTCTTCTTTGCTGAAATGCCTATTTATATCCTGTGCCGATTTTGCATTTGGGTTGTTTATCTTTTTCTTGTTGAGGTGTTGTTGTTGTTGTTGTTATGTGCCGTCGAGTCGCCTGCGACTCATAGCGACCCTATGTACAACAGCCCTAAACTCCGCTCTGTCCTGTGCCAATCGCACTGTCCCTGACACTCCCATCCCAATTATCCCAGTCACTGAATCAATCCACCTCATAGAGGGCCTTCCTCTCCTGCGCCGTCCCTCCACCCTCCCAAGCATGATGTCCCTCTCCAAGGACCGGTCTCTCCTCACTACATGTAGTATTCTATAAATTTTTGATATGAGTCCTTTGTCAGATATGTCATTACCAAATACTCTTTCCCAGTCTGTAGATTTCCCTTTTACCCTGTTAGAGAAGTTTTTTATGTGCATAGGAATTTGATTCTTAGAAGTTCCCACTCATCTATTTTATTCTCTCATGGTTGTTTTTCAAGATGCTTGAAGACTGTTCACATTGTGGATTAGGACTTCTAGAGTTCTTCCAAAATATTCTCTGATGAAGTCCTTGGTTAGTCTTTGGTTTTACTCCTAGGTCCTTGATCCACTTTGAGTTGGTGTTTGTTTATGTGTGAAATATAGGTCTTACCTGAGTTTTCTGCAGATAGTTTTCCAATTTTGCCAACACTTTGTTAAGGAGGCTTTCATTTCCCCACTTGACTGATGTCTTCTCCTCTTTTTATCAGTTGACCATAGGTAGATGAGCTGATTTCTGGGTTCCCAATTCTGTGCCATTGATCTGTTAGTCTGTCACTGTACCACTGTCTTCACCACCATAGCCATGTAGTAGGATTTGAGATCAGGGGGGTGTGACGCTTACTTCCTTTTTTATCTTTTTCGGGAGTGCCTTACTTATTTGGGGTCTCTTTCAGTTCCAGGTGAAACTGGAAATTGCCTTTTCCATCTCATTGAAGAATGCAATTGGTATTTGTATTAGGATTACATTGAACATGTAGAATTTGGTAGAATTGTCATTTTCACAATGTTAAATCTTCCTATCCATGAGCTTAGTATATTCTTCCATATCTCCAGATCTTTTTTTGTTTCTTGCAGTAACGTTTTGTTGTTTTCTTTGAATAGGTCTTTAATGTTTCTAGTTAGATTTATTACTCCTAAGTATTCAATCTTGTGGTTAGCTATTGTGACGGGTATTGTTTTTCTTAGCTCCTTTTCTGTATTCACTTTGTCACTGTAGAGAAATCCAATTGACTTTTGTAGGTCGATCTTATGTTCTACCACTTTGCTAAATTGGTCAACTATGTCCAGTAGTTTTCTCACTGAATCTTTAGGATTTTCTAAATATACTATCATATCATCTACATGTAGAAGTAATTTTACCTCCTCTTTGCCAACTTGGATGCCTCTTATTTCTTTCTCTTGTCTTAGTGCTATCACTAAGACTTCCAATATAATATTGAATAGGAGAGGTGATAATGGGCATCCTTGCTGAATTCCTATTCTCAAAGAGAATGCCTTTAATCTTTCTCCATTGAGAATGATACTGGCTCTTGATTTTGCATATATATTTTTTATTATGTTGATAGAAGTCCCTCTATTCTTATTTTGTTGAGTGTTCTAATCAGGAAAGAGTGCTGAATTTTGTCAAAGATATTAATAGGATCATGTGGTTCTTGTTCTTTGCTTTGTTAATGTGATAAATGATACTAATTGTTTTCCTTATGTTAAACCATTCTTGCACACCCATTAGGAGTCCTACTTGGTCATGGTGAATTTGTTGTTGTTGTTGTTGTTAATGTCCTGTTGGGTCCTAACAGCCAGGATTGTTTTTGAGGATTGTTGCATCTATATTCATGAGAGATACCAACCTGTAGTTTTATATTCTGGTGATGTCTTTACCTGACTTTGGTATCAAGGATATGTTTGCTTCATAGAATGAGTCTGGGAGAATTCCATCTTTTTCTATTTTCTGAAATACTGTATGTAGCATTGGTGACTGTTCTTCTCTGAAGGTTTGATAAATTCACTAGTAAAACTATCTGGTCCCAGGGCTTTTTTTTTGTTAGAAGTTGTTTTATTACCTGTTCAGTTTCTTTTTTTGTAATAGATCCATCCGTGTGTTCTACTTCAGTCTGTATAAGTTTAGGTAGGTTGTGAGTTTCTAAGTATGTGTCCATTTCCTCTAGATTTTCATATTTACTTATAGTTCTTCATAATATTCCATTGTTAACCTTTTCATTTTAGTTGGTTCTGTTGTGACATTGCCCCTTTCATCTCTTAATAGGATTATTTGTCTCTTTCCTTTCTTTTCCTTTGTTAGTTTTGCTAGTGGTTTGTCAATTTTATTGACCTTTTCGAAGAACCAAATCCTGGTCTTTTGATGGTTTCAATTGTTTTTCTGTTTTCTATTTCATTTTTTCTGTCCTCATTTTTAGAATTTCATTTTTTTAGAAGGTATCGAGTTTTCTTGCTGTTCTTTTTCAACTTTTTGGAGATGTTGGGGTAAAGACTCAATTACCGTTTGGTTGGGTTTTTTTTTTTCTTCCTTTCCTTTTGATGTATTTGCTTATTGCTGTAAATTGACATCTAATTACTGATTAACTGTTTCCCAAAGGTTTTGGTAAGTTGTGTTTTCATGGTCATTTGTTTCCAGAAACATTTTAATTTCATTTTTTTATTTCTTCTGTTACCAGCTCATGTTCAAGCAGTATATTGTTCAGCTTCCAAATGTATACTTTTTTCTCCTTTATCCTCTTATTATTAATTTCTAATTTTCTAGCATTATAGTCTGAGAAGATACTTTGTAATATTTCTGTTTTTTAAAGTTTATTGATGCTTTCTTTGTGACCTAAAATATGATCTATTCTGGAGAATGTTCCATGCACATTGGAGAAGGTATACTGTGCTTGTGAGGGTGCATTAGTCTGTATATATCTATGAGATCGAGCTGATTTATGTGGTTTAATTCTTCACTATCTTTGTTGAGTTTCTTTCTGGTAGTTCCATAATTTTTTGAGAGTGGTGCATCGGTGTCTCCTACTGCTATTGTGGTAGTGTCTATTTTTCTTTTCAGTTCTGTTAACATTTGTTTTGTTGTATATTTTGCAGCTCTGTCATTTGGTGCATAGATACTTACTATGTTTATGTTCCCTTGTTCTGTTGATCCTTTAAGCATTACGTAGTGACCTTCCTTGTCCTTTGTGATGGTTTTTACTTAAATCTATTTTATCAGAGATTAATATTGTTACTCCTGCTTTTTTTCTGGTTGCTATTTGCTTGGCATATATTTTTCCACCCTTTCATTTTTAGTTTACCTTTATCTTCACTTTTCAAGTGTGTCTTCTGTAGACAGCATATTGATGGGTTTTGGTTTTTTAACCTTTCTTTTACTCTTTTCCTCTTCATGGTGCATTGAAACCATTCACATTCAGTGTAATTATTGAGAGGCAAGGTTTTATTGCTATAATTTTGTTGAGTTCTTTTGGTGTTATTTCTGGTTACTTTGGTCCATCCTCCTTTCATCCTCCTTTCTATGGTAAGAAGGACTTCCCTCAGTATTTCCTGCAATGCTGCTCTTGTTTTTACAAACTCCCTTAGGTTCTCCTTTCTATGAATATCTTGATCTCTCTGTCATATTTGATGGACAGTTTTGCTGAGTACAGTATTGTTGAAATTTGTTTTCTTCGAGTGTTTGATATATGTCATTCCACTGTTTTCTTGTTTATGTGGTTTCTATTGAGAAATTGGCACTGAATTTTATTTGCTCTCCCTTATAGGTTTCTTATAGCCCTGGTGTACAAGTTGCCTTATAGCGGTAACTTGTGGCTGTGAGGCTGAACACTGTGACACTGATATGTCAAATGCGTTAATGGCTGGTTACCCAATGCAGACAGAGAGTGGGGTGGAGCTCCCCAAGTAAAATAAGCTTGGAAGGAGGAGTGGCATCCACTTCCATAATAGCTTGCTTCCAGAAACCCTGTGAGCCTGGAGAGAGGATAACAGACACCCAAGCATTGAGGACTCTCCTTCATAGGGTCTCTATGAGTTGCTTGCAACGTGACGGCACTTAACAACAACAACAACAACAACAACAACATATAGGTTACTCTTTGTTTCTCCCTAGCCACTTCCGGAATTCTCTCCTTATCTTTGGTTCTGGCAAATTTGACTATGGTATGCTTTGGTGTATTTCTTTTGGGTTCTGTTCTATATGGAGTTAGCTTCTTGTATGTATTTTCTCTCATTCTTCATTATGCCTGCAAAGTTTTCTTTAGTAATTCTTTCACAACTTTCTCAGTGTCTTTACTTGCTTCTTCCTGTTCTGGGATTCCAATTATGTGCATATTATTCCTCTTGATGGTGTTCCCACATTATTCTTAACCTTTATTCTTTTTCCTTCCTTTTTGATTTTGCTTTTTGTTCTAGATCATTACTGAGAATTCTCTCTTCCATTTTGCTGGTTCTGTGTTCCATCTCTTCAACTCCGCTCATATGTCCCTCCACCATGTTGACAGCATCTGAAGCATTGGTCCTCATATTCTGAAGTTTCTTGTTTTTCCAGAGTCTCTAATGCCTTGTTTGTTTTGTCTGCATTGTCTTGTTGTTTTATTGTTTTATTTTGTTTTAAAGTATCTCTTGGCTTTTGCTTTCAGCATCCTATAATGCTTCAAGTTTGTCTTTCACCCATTGAAAATATTTAATTATTGGTGCAACCACTGTGGAAGGCAGTATGGTGCTTTCTCAAAAAGTTGCAAATAGAGATACCATTTGACCCAGCAATTCCATTACTGGGAATATACCCCAAAGAGACCATAACTGACATACAAGCAGATATATGCACACCCATGTTTATTGCAGCTTTGTTCACAATAGCAAGGAGCTGGAAACAACCTAAGTGCCCATCAACAAATGAATGGATAGAGAAGCTGTGGAATATTCACACGATGGAATACTATGCTGCATTGAAAAACAAGGAACTCATGCAATATTATTCAAAATGGGTGAGCCTGGAGGACATTATGCTGAGTGAAGTATCTCAGTCACAAAAGGACAAATACTGCATAGTACCACTGTTGTAAAACAGGACTGATTGGGGAGAGACTGAGAATGATGGGTTCAGTGATGTATACTGCATTGAAACAGATGAGGAGGAAAACTGTTTAAAAGGGATATGTGATTAGGTATTTTTGTCATGACAGGAGTCTAGAGCAAAGGCTACATGGTGGAGTGGACCTGGGGAAGGATTTGTAAAACAGTGAAAGAATTTTTCTTTTACTTTTCCAAGAGGGTAGTGTACTAGAGGGGAGGGTTGGGAGGGGAGAAAAGTGCAACAATGAATGAATGGAAATCCAAAGTCTCTGTAAATTTTTACTGAAATTAATAATAAATTTAAATAAAACAAAAAAAGAAGGAAAATAATTATTGTTCTTTTGAATTCTATGTCAGAAAGTTCCATCAGAGTTTCTGACTTCAGGAAATCCATTGATTCTGTGTTTCCATCACTTTGGGGGTGACATCTTGTTTTGGTTTTATTTAGGATATGAGGTAGCCTGCTTCATCTGTGTCATTGCTGTATAGAGTTTTTTATGCTGGGGCCTTAGCAGGCCCTTGGTCAAATAACATTGACTCAGGAGCTCATGGCTCCAAAGGAGGGAAGGACAGCTTGCCTTGCCTGAATTTCTCTCTAATCTTTGACTCAAGGAAAGATTTGTTTGAATCAGGGAGAGATGGCTTGTGAATTAGCAGCCTTCTCAGCCAGGCAACTGCCTCATCTAGGCAGCATCCAAAGAGTCCACAGCTCAAGTACTGGCTCTAAGATGGGCCAGGGGTATCAAGGTGGTGTTTGGGAAGAAAATTTATTTACCTGTGGCATTAGTCCTTCTGGCATAGGACAACAGGGAGGTGACAAGCCAGGCTTGTGTCCACACAGCAGGCTGGTCTGGTCTAGTGCATCAGCATGGTTGGTCCTGTGATACCATGCAGCAGCTAGCTTGGTCCCATGATCTACCTGAATCCCACTTCTGGCACCAACTATAAAAAGAACAAGAGGGAGGAATGCTGAAGTAAAAAATATGAGCAGAAGCTTTCAAAGGGCAGCTTGAGAAAACAAAGTAATATATTACAGCAAAATATGCAAAGAACGGAGTTAGAAAACCAGAAGGAAGAACACACTTAGGATTTCTCAGGCTGAAAGAAATGAAGAACACATTCAAACCTCGAGTTGCAATACTGAAGGATTCTACGGGCAAAATCTTGAATGATACAGAAAGCTGGAAAGAATACACAGTCATTATACCAAGAAAACTTGGTTGACACGGAAACATTTCCAAAAGTAGTGTTTGATTAAGAACCAATATTACTAAAGGAAGAAATCATAGCTGCACTGAATGTATTGGCAAAAAATGAGGCCCCAGGAATTGATAGAATACCAATTAAGGTGTTTCAATGACTAAATATAAATAACCCTTAACATGCTCACCAGTCTATATCAAGAAATTGGGAAGACGGCTGCTGGGTCAATTACCAGAAGAGATTGATACTTGTTTTCTTTCTTTCTCTCTTCCCTCTCCCCCTTCTCCCTCTCCCTCTCAAAAAAAAAAGGTCACCCAGCAGAATGTAGACATTATTTAACAATATCATTAATATCACATGCAAGTAAAATCTTGCTAAAGATTCTTTAAAAACAATGGAATAGTACAACAGGGAATTATTAAAAATTCATGCTGGATTCAGAAGAAGCAATGGAACAAGGGATATCATTGCTAATGTTAGATGGATCTTGGTTGAAATAAGAGAATACTAAAAAGATATTTGTGTTTTATAGATTATGCAAAGACATTTGAATGTATGGATTGTAAAATAATTATGGATAGTTGATAAGAATGGGAATCCCATATTATTAATTGTGCTGATTTGAAATGTCCACATAGACCGAGAAATTATTTCCTGAACAGAACAAGGGAACATAGCATGGTTTAAAATCAGGGAAAGGCTCTATCCTTTCTCCATACATATGTAATCTGTATACTGAGCAAATAATTCAAGAAGCTAGACTAATGAAGAAGAATGTGGTTTCAGGATTGGAGGGATGACTCATCATCAGCCTGCATTATGCAGATCATACAACCTTGCTTGCAGAAAAAGAAGACTTGAAGCACTTGTTGAAGATCAAAGACCACAGACTTCAATATGAGTTACATCTCAGCACCAAGGAAATAATTCTCACAATTAGACCATTAGACGACATCATGATAGCTGGAGGAAAGATTGATGTCAGTGATTTCATTTTACTAGGATCCACAATCTACACCCATGGTTGCTGCAATCAAGAAATCAAAAGTTATTTCCCTGGGGAAGTCTGTTGTCAGGGACTTCTTTAAAGGTTTAAAGAGCAAGGATAACAGTTTAAAGACTAAAGTACAGCTGATGCAGACCATAGTATTTTCAGTTTCTTTCTGTTTATGTGAAAATTGGGCAATGAATAATTGGAAGACTAAAGAATCGACACCTTTGGGATTATAGCGCAGCTTCTTACCACTAGGCCACCAGACTTCCCTAGAATTGATACCTTTTAATTGTGTTATTGGAAAAGAATAAAATATCCCATGGACTGCCAAAATAACAAACATTTCTGTCTTGAATGAAGTACAACCAGATGGCGCCATAGAGGCAAGGGTGATAAAACTTTTGTCTCACATATTTTGACATGTTTTCTGGAAGGACTAGTCCTTGGAAAGAGACATCATGCTAGGATAGGCTTAGGGTCAGTGAAAGAGAAGAAGACCCTGATTGACATGGATTGACACAATGACTACAACAACTTGCTTTGAGCATGTTGGAGATAATGATAGTGACAGGATAGGGCAAGGGTAAGATTGTTGTTCATAGGGCTGCCATGATGGGTCATTGCCCAACAACCAAGACTGAAGAATTGATACCATTGAATTTTGGTTTTGGTGAAGAATACTGAATATCCCATGGACTGCTAAAAGAACAAATTGCCTTGGAAAAAATGCATCCAGAGTGCTCCTTCGAAGCAAGGATGGTGGGATGTGTTTTCACATACATTGGGCATATTGTCAAAAGAGTCCAGGCTCTGGAAAAGGATATGCTTGGAAAGACAGAGACTTGTCGAACGACAGGAAGACTCTCAAGGAGATGGACTGACATGGTGAGTGCAGCAATGGGCTCAGCCACAACAGAATTAGTCAGGGTTTCAGTCTATTCCAGAGTCACTATGAGGTACAGTCAGCTCATAACAACAGGTAACAACATCCTCAAATCCTGCCCTCCTTTGAAGATGGCTGTGAGTCATAGGTCCTGCACAATCCTCAGGCTTGAGACAACAGTTTCCGTAGCAACTACCCTGAGGCCCTGGGCAGAGTTTAGGGTCCAGGAGGTGGACTTCCCGCCATGCAGCAGGCTGCAGCTGGGAGGCCAAAGATCAGACACTACAGACCTCATTTTCCAGAAATTCCCAGGCCACCCCCGCACAGGACCACTCTGTCCTCCCAAGCCCTCTGCTCAGAAGGCAAAAGGAGCTGGCCATGAAAGAAAGCTTCTTTTCTCTCGCCCTGCCCACGATAATGCAATAAAGCAAGTTGGAATGGTTCAAGCTAAGGAGGATGGGGCGCCCGCAGGGCTGAGGCTGCATGGGTCTGTGGCACCCAGCGCTTGCCACACCCTCCCAGTGGTCCCACTGACTTCAAAACTACCTTCTTTCTTTTGTTTCCCCCTCCTGGTTACTTAGCTCTTCTCTCTCCCTCATTAATCGTCCCCACCCAGCTCGGGAACATTTCAGCAACGCCCACCATCTGACACTTCCCACGGGCCCCCAGCATGTCTCAGTAAGGTGCTGTGCTAGGAGCTAGTTAGCATGGCAACGGCTTTCAGAATAATTCGGTTCACCCTGTTCGGTATCGTATCCCCCAGAGCAGGGACTCAAGCTTAGTCCCAACACAGACTCTTATTCCTCCTGGACACGGTGCCATAGGCCTCTGTCCCTAAGCAGACATGACTGGACATATCACATGAGACTCTGTCCCTGAGCAGACATGACTGGACATGTCACACCATGGGCAGCCCCAGGCCTCTGCAGTGGAACCAGCATCCACAGGGCATCTATGCGGTCCCAGGTCTACACCAAACCCCACCTTAGGGTCAGGTGCATCCCTACTCAAGGCCACCTCGTGTGATTTAGCGAAGCAGCCGCATCTGGTTTCTAGCCTGTAATCTTTATAGATTATGCATTCATCTAGTAAGGCGAAAGTCAGAGGTTCAAATCGACTAGCAGCTCTGTGAGAATGAGATGAAGTTGTTGTCCATGATTTCTGGCCTAGGAAATGCTAAGGGGCAGTTCTTTTCTGACCCACAGGGTCACTCTGTGGAGCAGGAATTGACTCAGCAGCAAGGGACTTAGATTTGAGAAGGAAACCTGGTGATGCATTATTTAAAGCGTTCAGATGCTAACTGGAAGGGCAGTGGTTCAAACCCACTAGCTTCTCCAAGAGAGAAAAGTGAGGCAGTCTGCTCCTGTAAAGATACAGCTCAGAAGCCCTCTGGGAAAGTGCTACTCTGTCCCACAGGGGCACTCTGTCAACTCTGGAGGATGGTATTGTTTCTTTCAGCATCTTAAACCCAGCCTTCCTTGGACATACATATGTATCCTAGACTCCCCTGTATCTAGGAGCTCCCCAGTGCAGGGACCCGGGCCCGTAGGATGCGCTCCACTCCTGGTCTTCTGTCTTGGTACCGCAGTCCCTCTCTCTGTTTATGTTTCCTCCCTTCTGATCTCTTGGTTGTTGTTTGCTTTTTTCTTTTATTTATTCATTGCTGCACATTTTCTACCCCTTTCCCCTCCCCACCCCACCCCACACTGCACCCCATGTTCCAGATTGTTCTCATACATATATAATGCATAATCATATATTCCTTTCAGTAAGTTCTTCCTCTCATCTGTTCTAATCCTCTTAGCTCTTGTGAGAGAAAAAGAGTTACAGGCCAAACCCCAGAAAAACTCCCTTTTTGTCAGATCAGGATTGGGATTAAGGTCCTTCCATCCTATGGAGGTCAGCAGGCTGGGATGGGAGATGCAGGCCCCCAGGGTGGGAGAGGAGGTGTGTATGACCTGCTGTGGACGAGGACATGAGATCTGTCCACCTTGTGCTAGGCTCAGCGGATCTGATGGAGAGAACCTGCACACTGTGTGTAGAGGGTAGCTGAGGCTGACACTAGGCAGAGCCACAGACACAATAGAAGCCTGGGGCGCCCTACCCCTCCACCAACACATACAGCATGGGAACCTACGCCCCTCTGCACTGTGCCTCTCCCTGTGAGCCCATGCCCTTCCCCACTGGACAGTGTGGCCCCTGTGAATCCATATTCCCCCTTCTCTGATACAGTGTGGTCCCCCATGAACCTAAACACATATAGTGGGGACCCCATGAACCCACAGTGCTCCTCCCTGCACATAACATCACCCTTATCAGTTCACACTCCTCCCCCACAGACACAGTGGCCCAGATGAGGCCAGACTCCCCCTCTTCCTACAATGTAACCTCTGTGAATCCACACCCTTGCTCCTTGCATGTAGTGTGGTCTCTGTGAGTTTATGTGCCCCACCCTCTAACAGAGTGTCTTTTGTGAGCTCACACACACATAGTGTGACCCCTGTGAGCCCTCCCTCAGCAAGCAGTGTGGTCCCTGAGTCCATACTGCCCCTCTTCTCACACATTGTGACCCCCTGATGAGCCCGCAGCCCTCCCCACTGGACATAATGTGGCCCCTGTGAGCCCATGTTTGCCCGGCCCTGACATAGTGTGGTCTTAGTGAGCTCATGCCCACCTGTGAGCAGTAGGATCATAGGCCTGGAGCTCATGGATACTAGTGGTTGGACCCGAAGATCCCACTCTGGCTTTTTGCTTTTGGAGAAATGCCCCATGATACTACACAGCAAGGGGTTTGTCTTCCACATGATCTGGAGGCTGAGGCTTATCTGAGGGGAGACCAATCTCTGTTAGCAGCTGAACCTGAGTCCTAGCCAGTGATCCCTCACCAGGCTTATGTCAACAACAGCCATGTGCCACCTGGCTGGAGATGTCACCCTGCTCTCCGTTTGAGAGGAAGGAACTCAAGTAATATTAGCAATAGGACATTCATGAAGAGCAGTCAGCAGCTGCTTTCTCCTTCTGTGGGCATTAAATTCTTCATTTTAAAATGGAGCTTAAGGGGAAAAAATGGAATCAATCTCAAGCCAGGGTGATCCCCAGTGTCAGAGCAGACATGAGCTCCACCAGATCACCGCACATTTCTTCCTCATCACCTCTGGTGGCCTCGAACCTCGAACCTCCAACCTCTTGGTGAGTATTTGTGTCAGAGCAGATCAGAGCCTCAGGATTTTCTTAGCTATAATCTTAATGACAACAGAATGCCAGGCCTTTCTTCTGAGGTGTGGGTTTGAACTGCTAATCTTTCAGGCCATCAGGGACTTCTCAAATGGATTTTAGGAAATGTTTTCTGGTACGCGCTTACATCAGGAGACTCATCAGCTTCCCCTACTGGCCTGCCTCCCGCCCACAGATTTTTTGACCGGAAGCTTCTTCCATGGTTCTCTGAATGTTCTGGCATCTTGGTGCTGGCGCACACCCCCTCCAACAGACAACAGGGACCTGCCTGGACATCTGTGGGTCACTGAGCTCTGCTCAGGCCAGGAGGCTAGGGCCCTGTCTGCGCCATCTTTTCAGAATTCATACCAGTTAAGAATGACTCAAAGACGTCTTTGTTCCTTTGACACACACACACATACACACACACACACACACACACACACACACACACACACACACACCCCCTGTGGAAAATCTGACATCTGCATTGTCGGGAGGAATCAGGAGATGGGAGGAGGATAATTACCCTGAGCTCCCGAAAGAATTTTTCAGATTTTTAAGTGTCTCGTATCAGCTTAGGATTTGAATGACATTTTAATTATTTTGTGGAGTTTCCCCCCACCCCCATCACCTTGGCTTGGTTTGAATCTCCAAAGGGTGTGACTTCTGGGCTCCAAAAGGGTACGAGGTGCTGAAGCACGCTCAGCTCACTGGGATGGTGACACACAGGAGTGAGACTGTGTCCTGTGAGCAGAGCCAGCTGGGTTCTGCCCTTATCAGCTAGCGCCCTCATGGAGGATCTGCTAGGACTCACTGAGCAAGGAAACCTCTGGCTGTCTGCTTTGTCATTTTAATAAAAACCAAATCCACCTTCATTCATAAGGACTGCAAGACAGGGGGACTGCCCCAGAAGGTTCCTGAGGCTGCCAAGCTTTGTAGAAGCAGACAGCCTCATCTTTCTCCCTTGGAGTGGCCACTGGGTTTGAACTATCAACCTTTCAGTTGGTCAAACACTTAGCCAGTGCACCACCAGGGCTCCTTTAGAGACCGTTGCAAAACAAACAAGCCCACTGCCTTCAAGCTGGTCCCATTTACAGCAACCCTGAGACCAAATCATAATAATGGTAAGCAGATGGAGTCATCTTCCTCCCAAGGAGAAACAACTGACCTTTCAGTTAACAGCTGAATTCTTTAATCACTGCACCACCAGGACTCCCTTTCACCCCTAGTTGTCATTGTGTTTTCCCTGTACTTGCCCTTTCCTCTAAGTGAGCACATGCAGTGTCTACCCATTGTGACATGTCACTCAGCCACATCTTTCCAAGCATACAGAGACTTCTCAGGCGGTGATACTTCATTGCATGCGGGTCAGAACACATTCCTGTGTTCTGGGACATTCTGGTGGACATTCTGGAAGTTCCCATGTTTTGCTGTTGTGAATGGTACTGAGACATACACAGGAAGGCAGTTTTAACTGCATAGGCTTTGAGTTCCAAGCAAATCCGTTTCCAGAATCTGGTTTTCAGAGTCTTTGTTCTTCCTGTAGTGGGATTCTGGGTGCTTGGAGTCTAGCTCCTCATAACCCAAGTGGGTATGTCACTGTCCTGGCCTCAGAGTGGGCGGCTTCAACTGGCAAATATTCTAACAAATCAGAGTGTCAGCTATCCATCCCTCCCTCCTGAGACTCCTCCTGGCTCCTGCCCCCCCCAGCCATTCTTGGCTTCATGATTGTGTAAAGATGCAAGTCTAGAGGGAGTTCTGGTGGCCTAGTGGCAAGAAGCTGCACTGCAATCCCAGAGGCGCATGGTTTGAATCCACCAGATGCTCTCCTGGAGAAGGAGGGGCAATCTCCTCCTGTACCAGTCAGATCTGATGGTACATGCACAAAAATTAATAACATAAAAATTAATTTTTTAAAAAAAGAATATTTACAGAGAATAAAGAGGGGGAAACTCCATCAGTTAAAAAAATGCAGGTCTATTTGGTGTCTGAGAGAATAATTTCTTTTAAAAAAAATCAGTCTCCACACCCATATTTATTGCTGCATTATTGACAATGGCAAAGAGATGAAAGGACCAAAGTGCCCATCAATAAACAAATGGATAGAAAAACTATGATATAGTCACACAATGGAATATTATGCAGCACTGAAAAACAATGAACTCATAAAATATTACACAACATGACTGACCCTGGAGGACATTATGCAGAGTGTAAGATCTCAGTCAAAAAAAAGGATATATACTATATACCACTACTGTTATAAAGCAGGTCTGACATGAGAAGGTTGGGCTGAGAATAGGAAAAGGGTTGATAGATAATGAACACTACTGCATTGGAGCATATGAAGGAAAGAACTGTTTAAAAGGAATATATGATTAGGCATTATTTGTATGACAAGAGTCCCGAATAAGAGATGCATAGCAAAGTGAACTGGGGGAGGGGTGGAGGAATGTGCAACAGTGAATGAATGAAAATCTAACTTTTCTGTAAACTTTCATTAAAATCACAACTAAAATTTAAAAAAATTCATTATTTAAAAAAAAAAGTCCTTATGAAGCAGAGGTTAAACCCATTGCAATCACTGATTTGCTTCCAACTCATCGCAACCTTTCATCAGGCTTCTGAGCCTGTCAGCATCAAAGAGAGGAGACTTCCCGTCTTTCTCCCTCAGAGCAGTTGGATACTCAGACCACTGATATTTCAGTTAGCAGCCTGGCACATAACAAACTACACGACAAAGATGGTACCTACACCACAAAGCTGGTTCCTACGAGGCAGATGTCCCAAATGTCCACTTTTTACAAATGGCTGCACCACTCCATCACCTCTGACATCAGTGACATGCCTCCTCTCAGCATTCTCCCTCCCGTCTTCATCTTTGAGTTTCATAATTCGCTGCCACAACTCACAGAAGTTCACATACCCACAGGGAAACAAGTCTCAGATCTGCAGGTCAAATGTCAGGCTGGAGGCCTCTCCTGACTCAGGGGGCCAGAGGGGTTGATGAACCAGTCAGCAGATGGGATGACAGGCTGCTGGCTCAAGAGCCAGGGGTTGGATGATGATGATGATCCAAGTGTAGATCCAAAGCAGGAGGGAGAACCTTCCAGAGCATCTCTGTATACCAGGTGCAGACCACACCCTGACTTGGGCAAAAAAAGGGTGAGGGTGGTGACTGGGGAGAGGCTCTGGTAAGGCAGTGGTGTGAAGCAACATCCTTCCCTAGTCCTTCCTCATTATCATTAGCATAACCAGCAGCTCACTCCCAAATGGTACTACAACCACTGGCATCCAAAAACTCAACACCTGCTGCCACCGAGTTGATTCTGACTTATTTTGGTCCTCCATCAGCTTTCTTAGGCTGTCTTTTCAGGAAGCTATACAATATCGTGTTACAGTGAAAAGTGCAAGGAGCTGGAGTCAAAAAATCAAAAGGGCCAAACTCGCTCAGCATTTCTTAAGATGAAGGAACTGAAGAACAAATTCAAACCTCAGTTGCAATACTTAAGGATGCAGAATATTAAATGATCCAGGAAGCATTAAAAGAAGATGGAAAGAGTATACAGAGTCATTGTACCAAAAGGAATTGGTGGACACAGAAGTATTTCATGAAACAGCGTATGAGCAAGAGCCTGTGGTGATGAAAGAGGAAGTTCAATTTGCTCTGAAGGAATTGGCAAAAAACACCCCAGGAATTGATGGCATGCTGATTGACATATTTCAACAAACAGATGCTGCCCTGGATGTGCTCACCAGATTATGCCAAGGAACTTGGAGGATAACCACCTGGCCTACTGACTGGAAGAGATCTGTATTTGTTCCCATTTCAAAGAAAGGTAGCCCAACAGAGTGTGGAAATTATCAAACAGTATCATTGATATCACATGCAAGCAAGATTCTACTGAAGATCATCCAAAAACGACTGGAACAGCACATCAACAGAGAACTGCCTGAAGTGCAGGCTGGATTTAGAAGAGGCCGTGACACTAGGGATATTATAGCTAATGTCAGATGGATTTTGGATGAAAGCAGAGAGAACCAGAGGCATGTCTCTTTGTGTTTCATTGACTATGCAAAGACATTTTGTAGATCATAACAAAATGTGGCTGACTCTGAGAAGAAAGGGAATCCAAGAACACTTGATTGTGCTTATGTGAAACTTATACTTGGACCAGGAGGCAGTCATCAGAACAGTGCAAGGAAACACTGCATGGTTCAAAATTGGGAAGGGTGTGCATCAAGGATGTGCCCGATCTCCACATCTTTTCAATCTGTATGCAGAACAGATTATCTGGGAGGCTGGTCTCTATGAGGAGAAGTGTAATATCAGGATTGGAGATAGACCATCAGTAATCTGCATTATGCAGATGGCACAACTCTGCTTGCTGAAACTGAGGAGGACCTGAAGTGCTTGCTGCTGAAGGTCAAGGACTTCGCCTTCAATATGGATTGAAGCTCAACATCAAGAAAACAAAGTTTCTCACCACTGGGCCAATTGGCAGCATCAGTATGGATGGTGAAGAGATTGAGATTGTTGACAGCTTCAGTTTGCTTGGCTCTATAATCAGTGCTCTCGGTACCAGCAGCCAGGAAATTAAAAGATGAATTGCATTGGGAAAGTCTGCTGTCAGAGACCTCTCCAAGGTAATGAGGAGCAATGATGTCAGTCTGGAGACTAACGTTACGCCTGGTCTTTGGAATTACTTGCTATGCATCAGAGAGCTGGACAATGACTAGGGATGATAGAAGGAAAGTGGATGCTTTTGAGCTTTGGTACTGGAGAACAGTATTGAATATACCATGGACTGCTAGGAGAACAACCAAATTCGTCCTGGAGAGGGTGATACCAGTCTGCTCCTTGGAGGCCAGGATTCTGTAGCTCCATCTGACATACTTTGGACGTGTTGCAAGGTGGGATCAGTCCTTGGAGAGGGACATCATGCTTGGGAGGGTGGAGGGACAGTGCACGAGAGGAAGACCCTCTATGAGATGGATTGATTCCGTCACTGGGGTCATGAAAACAGACATGTTGGAGACAGTAAGATTGGCAAGGGTTTAGGGCTGTTGTACATAGGATCGCTGTGAGTTGCAAGTGACTCGTTGGCACATAACAACAACATACAATACCTCTAGAAAGGAAGAGCCGAGTCAGATCATGATGTAACTGTCAGACACTGAGAATCTAGACCCAGACGAGCTGACACAGCCCTAAGCAGCAAAGGCTTGATGTTCCTTATGTGAATTAGCTGCAGGCTGTCCAGTCCCCTCCTTAGGCCACAAGCACCTTCTTTGCATGGCCCACCCACTCATTACGTGGGAGTCACAAAGACCTTCACTTGAAGGACCATCCTGAATAACTTACTGCATCTCAGAAATACTGTATTTTCTTGCCCAAGTAAGGGTGTGGTCTGCACCTGGTATACCGCGATGCTCTGGAAGATTCTCTCTCCTGCTTTGGATCTACACTTGGCTCATTGTCATCGTCATCATCATCTGACCCCTGGCTCTTGAGCCAGCAGCCTGTTATCCCACCTGCTGACTGGTTCATCAACCCCTGTGACCCCCTGAGTTAGGAGAGGCCTCCAGCCTGACATCTGGCCTGTGCATCTGAGACTTGTTTCCCTGTGGGTATGTGAGCTTCTGTGAGTTGTGGCAGCAAATTATAGAACCCAAAGAGGAAGACAGGAGGGAGAACACTGAGAATAGGTGTGCCACCGATGTCAATAACTCGTGTATCTCCCCTGAATGTGACGGCCCTGTCCCTACTTGTCAGACCTGAGTCAAGACCCACATTGCCCTTGTCCAACCTCATTAACTTCACCAACCACAAAAGAAAAACTGTTTCCCGATCAATCCCTTCAGCGTAGCCTCATGTGGACTCACCACCTGTGACAGCCTGGCCACATGGTGACCGAACCTATTCTTCTCCATAGGGGCTGATCAAGGTCCGGGGTGACCGGTGCTGGTGGGACCTGACGTGCATGGACTACCACTACGAGGTGAGTGTAGCCGTGGGTCTGGACATGCTGAGCAGGGCATGGTGCTCCAGCTCAGCCACTGCCTATTCACCTGGGGATGTGGCTTCCATACACCTTCCCTCAGCAGCCACAGCTCTGTTAGACCAGCCCTCGACCTCTTGTGAGGGTCACGAGGTGTCCACGGAATACATGCATGTGGTGGGCTGTAAGATAGACTGTTCACAGACCGGACTCTGCTCGCTGCCAAGTTGGGACAACATGGAGTCCACAGGTCTGCCTCTGGAAGTAGCTCATAGGGCACCCTGAAAGCACAGTGGCCATGTGCCATGGTCCGCAGAGAAACTGCCCCTGGCGCTGTATATGTATCCCTGCTCAGGGCCCTCATCCACCTCAGCTCAGTCCCGGCCCTATAGAGGCTCCCTGGGGCCTCCATGTGTGCTGCCTGATGTAGCACCAGCCCTCCTGCTGTGGGCAGCCTGGCCAGAATGTGTCAGAGGGACACATGAACCCTGTTCTTCCTGCTGAGGGAAGTTCACTGGAGATGAGTTGGAAACCCGCAGGGACCCTATGCCAAGTCAGAAGGACCAAGTAGGCCTGGCCCAAGATAGTTAGGAGGTAATTCGTGGGTGGCACACCAGTCTGAGATGGCCACCACTCAGACTACGTAGCTTCTGGGCTTGCTTGTTCAGAGTGAAGCCAATGGCTGTGACTGTACCTCATGAGGAGGGTGGCAGGTGAAGAGGTGTGGCTTGTCCTAGAACCTAACTTGTGTGGGAGGGTGGTAAGAAATGGGAGATTGAGGATGGGGACCTACACAGTAGGAAAGGTCAGTCCTCCAAGAGGGAGGCACCTACCTGGCTGTTGTGAGGGAGGGGTCAGAGCCTGATTCACCTGACAGGATGGAGCAGTGTCCTTCCTGTAGCCCCGGCCAGGAAATTGGTCCCCAGGGTTGGCCCTGCCGATTGATCACCTGTTCTCAGGATGAGGGGAGGTCAGGGGTGGTTTAGGTGGCATAAGGTGGACCTCTGGTTAACCTTCTGGCTGGGGGTGCCCATGCGGGCAGGAGGTGTGAGCCTGAGATCGCTTCTGGAGCTGTGTGGCCACTGGTCAGTGCATCGTGCCCCTGTAGTGTGTGGGGTGGATAGGTTGCTCAGTAGACATGTCCCCGGGACCAGGGCACCATTGGGCCACCACCTCTCCCTGTGTTCCCAGCTGACCACTGTTGTGCTCCAGCTTGTCTGTCATGACCGCTGGGCCTCGGACCCTTTAGCATGCTGTGTGACCCCGAGCAGGAACCCCCAGCATTACCCCTCAGGGTCAACCCTCAGAGCTCCTCTGTGTGCCTGCTCAGTGTTGAGTAGTTACAGCTGTTTGATAAACCGTCCTCAGTCAGGACATCTTGGAGGAAGAGAGATGATGACACACTGTCAGGCTGTGGGCAGGTT
The DNA here is from genome assembly GCF_000299155.1 of Elephantulus edwardii. Taxonomy (NCBI): domain Eukaryota; kingdom Metazoa; phylum Chordata; class Mammalia; order Macroscelidea; family Macroscelididae; genus Elephantulus; species Elephantulus edwardii. The sequence goes on from NW_006399959.1 coordinate 5,004,065, forward strand.
TATGTCTGTCCAGTCAGCTTTAAATGCACTCCAGGAAACACTACAGGAAGGTGTGGAAGTGACCAGTCTTACTGAATTACTGCATCTCAGCTGGGCCTGAAACTTCTTCTGCACTGGACACCATGGTCAGACAAAAGTCTCACCCCACAGCCCCATAGGCAAGTTGTAATGTGAATCTGAGGTCACTAAGCTGTATCATGTGCTGGGCTGATAACCAAACAGATTATGGTTCCATGGGACAAAGGTCACCAAGTACCCCAGGCTCTGAGTGCCTCAGAGCACTGGTCAAAGAGCTCTGATCTCTAGCCCTCACTCTGAAACCAGAAAAGTAGCAGGACTGAAAAACATTTCTAGTGGGAGCAAATGGAAGCAGGAGACAGGAAATCAAGATATACTACATTGAACAAATCTGCTACCAAGAACTTCTTTAAAGTGCTAAGGAGCGAGGATATAATTTTGAAGACTGAGGTGCACCTGACCTATGCCACGGTATTTTCCATTGCCTCACATGCGTGTGAAAGTTGGGCCATAAATTCTTTACAACACTTTTGTTGTTGTTTTATTTATATAGAGATAGAGATAGATATATATATTCTTTTTTTTTGTATTAAGCGTTCAATCTCCCCCTATCTTCAGCCTCTGAAAACCTGCTAGAGGGTCAGCAATGGGTCAGTTCCAACTCGATGGCACACAACAACATTAAGTGTGTTGTCACTCACTCACTCACTCACTCACTGTTGTTGATTTCAGCTCACAGAGACCCTGCTGTGGATCTCTAAGGCTGTAAATCACACAGGAAAAGGGTGCTTATCTTTCTCTCGGAGTAGCTGGTGAATTTGAACTTCCAGAGACTTGTAGCCCTTGGGGTAACGGCACAGTTCGCTACGGAGCCACCAGACCTCCCCATGTGCAATAGCATGACAGAAATGTTTGAGGTGTGACGGGATTGACCAACATGTCATGCAGAGACATGAAATGAACACATGTTCTGGAGAGAACAGCACCTGCAAACTCACTCCAGGCTGGGCTGCACAGAATGTAGATTTTTAAAAATGCATCAAAGTAAGATTTGCTTGTACTCTGGACCTGTGTTTGCTGTCCCGCCCCAGGTGTAAGAAGACAGCTGCAGCTTGGAGGGAAGCAGGGTGCAGATGGTTTTGATACAAGAGCGAACAAGGATGGACTTGAGTCAGCTGACCCCCAAAGTAATAAAACAGTGACGTAGGTTTCTGCAGGGCTGCAGAAAGAGCACAGCACTACCTTGGGTTCTGCAGATAAGCCAAGTGCGGGGAAACCCCTTTCTGCCTAAACTAGAGGGCTATTTCTCCGTAGGTCTGAGTCATGTCTGGGTCCCACACTGGGCTTGTGTACCCCTAGGCACACCCACAGGCGTGCCCAGGACCTGAGTCTGTCTATAGAAGCAGCATTTTTGTTCCTGGGGTCAAAGCCGTGTCTCCAGTGAATGATGGTCCTCGGTCCTGGAAGGATGCTTTGCAGCATCCAAGTCCCGCCGCCCCAGACAGCAGCGTGTACTGCAGTCAGCACGGGGACCCCCTCACCTATAGACCCCTGACGGACATTCTCAGTGGTAGGCATCAGAGCTGCAGATGGACAGACATCTTCATCCAGCCTCAGAGGCCTGAGGTGGCACAGAGTCAGCTGGATTGTCAGAGTAGAACCGAGATACCTGACACCTGCGCCACCTACCGTGAACGCATGGTTATGACTCTTTGCAATCAGGTGTGACACAGCACACCATTCCAGGAAGCAGGTGTTTGGAGCCTGGCACCTTATCCTGACGTGAGCACCAGATACACAGATGCACACTGCTCACAAGTTAATTCTGATGCCTGACAACCCTCTACCAGGTTTCTGAGGCGGTAAGTCTTGATGGGAGGACACCCTCATCTTTCTCCCACAGCAGCTCGTGGATTGAAGCAGCTGGTAGATTCGAGCAGCTCATGGATTCAAACTACTGGCCTTTTGGTTAGCAGCCCAGATACATTGTCCCTCCAGGGCTCTTTGGCATGTGACTAGAGCTAAGTAACTCAGGTCCGATGGCATGGTTGCCCACTTTTGACACGTTATCAGATGCAGGCAGCCTTTGTTTTACTTTGCAGGTCCTGCATTCTGTGCAAATGGCAGGTTTGTGGCAACTCTACATCAGGCGTGTCCATAGGTGCCACTTCTCCAACAGCACATGTCACTCTGAGTCCATTCTCAGTGTCCCAGGCTTCTCATCGTGCTCTTGTGCGCTCCGTAGACTAAGTACAGGGCCAGCACTTAATTGTGCTCACACGGAATCTGTGCATGAACCAAGAAACAGTGTTCAAACAGAGGAAGGGGGCGCTGCATAGTTTAAAAGAAGGAAATGTGTGTCAGGCTTGCGTCCTTTCTCTGTACCTCTTCATTCCCTATGCTGAGCAGGTAATTCAAGACTCTGGACTCTGAAGAAGAAAGTGGCATCAGGATTGGAGGAAGACTCATCAACAAGCTATATTATATTGATGATACAACCTTGCTTACAGAAAATGAAGCACTTACTGAAGAAGATCAAAGACTTTAATATGGATTGAATCTCAACATCAAGGAAAAAAAAATCCTAATGACTAGGCAGTTGGTAACTGCATTATAAAAGGAGAAAAGAAGAGATTAAAATTCTCCGGGGTTTCATTCAACTTGATCCACAACCAACACCCATGGAAGCAGCAGGCAGGAAATCAAATGACCTATTGCACTGGGAAAATCTGCTGTCAAGGGCCTGTTTAAAGTGCTAAAGAGCAAGCATATCACTTGGAAAACTAAGGTATATTTCATGCAGTCCACAGTAGTTTGTTGCCTCCGCTGATTCTAATCACTTTCAACTAACCAGAGAGTAGAGCTGCCCAGGAGGGTTTTCAGGGCTGTAATCTTTACAGAAGCAGGCTGCCTCATCTTCTCTCAAGGAGTAGGTGGTGGTGGGCTTGAACGTATGACTTTGAGAGCTAGCAGATGCGCACTTTAGCCACTGTACCACCAGGACTCTGTCATCTCCTTTTAGAGATGCAAATTGAACATTGTTCCTGAGGTGTTGGGCTGGTCAGACGCCCTCCTCACCCCAGCAGCCTCTCCACACTTCATCATTGTGGTCATCATCGTCTAACATGCCCCAGGGCCCCCACTCAGGGCAGCCTGGCTCTGAGTTTTATAGGGTGTGAAGCTGTGGCCACCAGACCTCACATCGGGGTTTCCCCTCCGGCTCTAGTGCAGACAAAACAAAGCCTTGTCCCTGATTTGCAGGGGAAGGGCAGTGGAGCTGTCCCCCATGTTGCATCACAGGCTGCCAGGCAGGGTGGGTGAGACTCCTGAGATCTCTGCTCACAGCAGATGGCCACTGCATGCCGCCCCCCAGCAGATCGTAAATCTTCAGGAGCAGCGCCAGATAAAATTTTCCTCAACTAGGGGCGCAGCCTCCCTCGGTGGAACCTTCTGGAACATTTGAGGAGATGGCTAGGATTATAAACCCAGAGGACAGCCAGGCCAGTGACCAGTGAGTGTGCCCCGTCTCCTGTACCCGCTCCCCACCCCCGCCGTGTTCGTCAGAGCAGAGTGGGACAGCATGGGGCTTTCAGATCCTCCGCCTTCCTTCTTAGTTACCTCGCGGAGGAGTCAAAACTGCCAGCCTCCGACAGCAACCATATCTACTCACCACTTGTACCATGAAGGCGTCCACCTTGGTGGCACACTGTGTGCAGTGTTGATGTCCAGTGTGGGCCTGGCTTCTGACTGGCACGACACACAGAGCCTTGGTCCAGGGCACTGCCTAAGCCTCTGCACCACCCAAGCTCCCTAAGGGGCTGATGTGGGACCTTGGTTCTCTTTGCTCCACCCTCTGGCATTAATTTTAATGAACATTTACAGAGATTTTGGATTTCCATTCATTCATTGTTGCACTTTTCTCCCTGCCCAGCCCTGGCCCCCAGTTCACTCCTCTCTTTGAAAAGTAAAAGAAAAATTCTTTCATTGGTATACAATGCCCCCGTTTCCCTCCCCCACCCCCACTGCCCTGAGTACACTCCACTATGCAACCTTAATTCTGTACTCTTGTGATAACCATAATACCCTATGATATACTGCTTTTAAATTGTTCTCTCCTTCATCTGTTTCAATGCGGTATACATAATTTATCCAGTTTTTCTCAGTCTTCCCCCAACCCTGATGTCAGTCCTGTTTTACAACAGTGGCATCATGCAGTATTTGTCCTTTTGTGACTGAGATCCTTCACTCAGCATAATGTCCTCCAGGGTCACCCATTTTTAATAAGTTCCTTGTTTTTGAATGCAGCGTGGTATTCCATTGTGTGAATATACCACAGCTTCTCTATCCATTTGTTTGTTGATGGGCACTTGGGTTGTTTCCAACTTCTTGCGATTGTGAACAAAGCCACAGTAAACATGGGTGTGCACATATCTACTTGGATGTCGGTTATGGTCTCTTTAGGGTTTATTTCCAGTAGTGGAATTGCTGGGTCAAATGGTATCTCTTTTTGCAACTTTTTGAGAAAGCACCACACCATTTTCCACAGTGATTGCACCATTTTACACTTCCACCAACAGTGAATAAGGGTTCCAGTTTCTCCACAACCTCGCCAGCATTTGTTGCTTGATGTTCTGTTAAATTTTGCTATTCTTACTGGGGTGAGATGATATCTTATACTTGTTTTAATTTGCATCTCTCTTAGAGCTAGGGATTTTGAACATTTCTTCATGTGCTTGTTGGCCATCTGAATGTCGTCTTCGGTGAAGTTCCTGTTCATATCCTGTGCCCATTTTTCTATTGGATTCTTTACCTTTATCTTGTTGTGGTTCTGGCATCCTTTTGTGGGAGTCTCTGGTCACTGGCACGCTGGGAGGAAGTCCGTTTGAAGTAGCTGTCCAGCTTGTCATCGTTCTCCTGTTTGAAACTTCAAGCCCACTCACTTCCCCCCGAAAAACACCCTACGACTTCTCCACTCATCCTCCAAGTCCCCCAAAAGGCCTCAGCTAGAGGGGGCTCTCTGTGAGCACCTCTTAGTGGACAAGATACTCCCACCTCTGGATAGGTCAAGTCTGGCTGGGGGGATGGACCGGGGTGACATCTAGGGACCCTTCACCCCTCTAGCCCAGGTGCCTTTCTTCTGGGAAACCCTCCAGGGGCTCTGGAAACTCTCCGGAGCACCCCTACCCTGAGGTAGCAGAGGCGCTCCAGCGGCTCCAAGCAGGTGCTCTTTCTTTTTCTTCCTTTTACAGAAGTCATATCAGGCCTGACCACCTGGAACACCTATGGGCTGTCCCATGAGGATGGTGGGACGCAGGCAGCAGCCATTGCCAGGGTGGGAACGGGGCTTTTGTGGAAAAGCAGCCCCAAGCAGCTGCTGTCAGAACTAGTATACATGAGGGGCACACCTGGAGGGCTTGCCAAAGGATACCTGGAGAGAATACCTGAGGGGTCCACCGGGAGGGCACACGTGGGGCACTTGTACCCCTGGAGGGCACACCTGGAGCACTTGCACACCTGGAGGGCACACCTGGTGTGCACCTGAGGAGTGTTCCAGCAAACTGTAAGCACAACCAAGGGGCTCAGTAATTCCTAGCAGTCAGCCATCACTGTGCTGACCATCAGGCCACATTATGATGACGTCCTATGTCCCTGTCCTCCCACCCCTTCTCTCCTGCCCCTGAGGAGCCATCTCCTGAGCTCCGTCCTTGGCAGCAAGCATCCTGCTCAGCATCATCAGCTCCTCACTGCAGCAGGAAGCCTCCAGCCCTTCCCTCAAGTGTCTTTTTCAGAGGGCCCCTTTATGTTCATGGCTGGCAGCAGCACTAACTCCTCCAGCTCCCCTAGTCCTTCCTGCAGGTCTGGGGTGTGGCTAGCTCCCAGAGTGGATGCTGAGCACTCACACCTCAGGTAGATTAGAGGGCTTCAGGCAGTGCCGACGTGCCTGGCTGTTTGCTGAGGTTTTCCTGAGGCTGCAGGTTCGCCCGGCACTAGACCAGAATTAGTGCACGCCTGGCAGCGTGGGAAGGGCCTGGCTGCATGTGAGTGCCCCTCCCCTGCAGGCCTGGGTAGGAGCACGGAAGGGATCACCTTCTGCCCTGCAGAACCTCCAGGCTCAAGATCCCTGGCTGTTCTCACACCCCTATTTCCTCCAGGTTCTTGAGGCCCTGGACACCCTCCCCTGCTGAGGCATGCAAAGCTAGAAGGGTTCACTGACACACTCAGGGCCCAGCTCCCACGTGCAAGCCTTGAGCTGAGCTGTGTCCTCTTGGGCTCACAGGGTGACCCTGAGCTTGGCATCTCCCCCTCCACCCTCCGGCTGCTCAGAGAGTGGAGGAGAAAGGACAGTCCCTGGAGAGGCACTCAATGGGTTCCAGCCCGGCTGGTGGACATGGCACAGCAGTCAGGGCACAGTGAAGATACTGCTTCTTTGGTGGTTGTGTTGGCCTTTAGTCCAGCCATGTCCTCCTAATTATGCCCCTAATACCTTCCTCGACCAAAGACGGGACCTCAGGGCCCACTCTCAGTGGACTGCAGACCCCTGTCCCAGCCTTCTCTGAATGTGACCACACTGCCCCTTCCCCACAGACACAACCGGTGCCCAACCCTGCGGCCTACTACCTGCACCGATCTCCGTGGTGGATCCACCGCACGGAGACACTCGGCAACCATGTCATTGAGCTCGTGGTGCCCTTCTTCCTCCTCCTGGGACGGCGCATGTGCCTGCTGCACGGTATCCTGCAGATCCTCTTCCAGGTGAGCTGCTGTCCCCGCTGTTCTTGTCCCCACTGTTCTGTGTGCCTGATCATCTGCCCTTCACCTTCCAGGTGAGCCCCTGTCCTTGCTGTCCACACTGTCCCTCTGATGTCCCCTCGCCCCTATGCTGTTCTGCTGTCTCCTTACCGTCCCCATGCTGCCCCTTGCTTCTCTCACTGTCCCTCCTGTCCCTCTCTGTCCCTGTGTGTCTGGGGCCCTAGCTATCGGGCATGTGTGGAAAGGGCCTGACAAGCTAGCCTTGCCTTTGGAAGTCCCACCAAGTTGTGAGGTCCAGTCCCAAAATCTGAGAGGCCTGGGCTTCCTTCTTGTGGAAGAAGCCACTCAGCTGGGCCACGTGTTACTCATGGTCTGAGATGGATCTGTGTCTCCACACCCTCACGTAATATGGACCGTGGCTCTCCTCTGCTTTCCCTGCGAATCCTATGATCCAATTGTCAGTTTCCAAGGGAGCATCCTTGTGGGGGCTCTAACAAATTGAATTGCATTCCTCCAGATATGTTGTAAATCCTAATCTCAATGTAATGCATTAGGCAAATAAGCTGCCAAGGATATCTTTAGAGTGTTAAAGAGCAAGGATGTCACTTTGAGGACTAAGGTGAGCCTGCATACAGCTCACCTTGGTATTTTCAATCCCCTCATATACATTGTCAACCTTGCTTGCCCCAGGGTTTAATTGTAGTTATAGCATGTCAACCTTGCTTGCTGAAACTGAGGAGAAGTTGAAGCACTTGTTGCAGGAGATTAAAGACTATAGCTTTCAATATGGATTGCATCTCAATGTCAAGGAAACAAAAATTCTCCCTACTGGACCAATAGGCAGCATCATGATGTTGTTGTTGATTGTCTTCAAGTTGAGCATGACTCTAGTGGCCCTATGAACAAAAGGCTTGAAGCCTTTCTATAACTATTGTTGTTTCTCCAAGTTCATAGAGTTTCCAGAGGCATGTGGTTCAGGAAGTGGATGCCACTTCTGCTTCCAAACTTGAATCAGTCTGGGAACTCCACCAAACACTGCCCACGATGGATAGCCATTATGGTGTTTGGCACACGTATGGCACAGTTGTTCCATAATGGCATTTTAGACCAATAAATAAAACAAATAATATATATAGTATGTAATAATAAAAAAGAAAAAAATAGAAACAAAACATAAGCAGACTTACTAGATCACCTGCCAGCAGAGTACGGTATTGATCAAAAACTTGTTTAGAGATGTTGTCGCTAACAGGTAAGGATCTGAAGATCTCATTGGAAGACAATGGTATGTGGAGAAAAGATTGAAATGCTTAACAGCTTCATTTTGCTTAGATCTGCAATCAACTCTCTTTATATATATACCAGAAGTCAGGAGATCAGGAGCCATATTGCACTGGGAAAGTCTGTAGTCAGAAACCTCTCCAAATTATTGGGGAGCAATGATGTCAGTTTAAAGACTAGGGTGCATCTGATTTGGGTCATCGTCTTTTCAGTCACCTGCTATCTATCTGAGAGCTGCACAGTGAATAAGGATAACAGGAAGAATTGATGCTTTTGAGCTGTGGCATTGGAGAACAGTACTAAATATCCCATGGATTTCCAAAAACAAATAAGTCCTAGAGAAAATACAGCCAGAGTACTCCTTGGAGGCAAAGATGATAAAGCTTTGTCTCACATGCTTCAGTCATACTGGTTGTTGTTGTTGTTGTTGTTTACCACGGAGTCAAAACTGACCCATAGCTGATCCTCTGGCAGGGTTTTAGAGGCAGTTAATTGCACAGGAGGTGTTTACCTTTCCTTCTCCTGCAGAACAGTTGGTGGCCTCAAACCATATGCCTTCAGGATTGCAGTGCAGCTTCTTGCCACTAGGCCACTGAGGAGAGGCTATTTCTGGGAGAGGGACATCTTGCTTAGAAAGGTGGAGGAGGGTCAGCAAAAATATTCAATGCAGTGGCCCCTAACAACATATGCACGTGAAAGCTGGACAATGAATAAGGAAAGTAAAAACCCTGATGCCTTTGCACTGTGGAGTTGGTGAAGAATATTAGATATACTGTGGGCGTGATGCTTGGAAATGTGGAGGGTTAGCAAAGGAAAGGAAGACCCTCGACCAGGCGCATTGACACGATAGCGGCTACAATGGGCTCTGGTGTGTCAGGAAGTGTGAGAAAGGTGCAGGATAGGAGAGTGTGTTGTTCCCAGGGTCACTGTGGGTCATACTCCACTGGGCAGCACCTAAAAACAATGTGAACTGCAGTAAATGGAAATTCTGTGTTGAAAGCAGTGTGGCCAGGATGGTGAGACTGTGTCTCTCGTGCTCTGGGCATGCTGTCAAGGAGAGGCCAGCCCCGGAGAAGGACATCATGCAGTAAAGTGGAGGTCAGTAAACGAGAAGACCCTCAAGGAGATGGGCCGGCCCAGTGACTGCAGAGGTGGGCTCACCCAAGCAGGCATTGTAAGGCTGGCGCAGGGTGGACAGTGTTTTGTCCTGCTGTATGTAGGCTCACAGTGAGCCAGAGCGGACTCCATGACACTGATCAGCAGCCTAGAAGCTCCAGGTGAGCACCCTTCTGGTGGTTAAAGCTCTCAGCACGTGGGTGTCTTTGTTGCAGCAGCACTGGAGAACTGAGGTGTGGGTCCGGGAAGCCGCTGTATGGTGAAGCCATGCCCCTCCCTGGGTTCCTTCCTGGATTGTCAAGGCAACAGGTGTGCCAGCCCCTGCCACGCCAGTGTCCGGGGCAGTGCTAGGGCCAAAGGGCTCAGAGGCTGGGTCTCAGCCGGGACCCACGTGAGGACTGGCCAGAAAGAATCGAGTAATCCAAACTCAGATCAGCCCTGCACCCAAAGCAATGCTTCAAGGCCAAGGTCGCACCAGAAGAGAGTTTGCATCTCTTTGTTCGCAGCATCTGGTTCTTCTGTGAAAAGTCACCATGGCCACAACAACAGCAATAAGCTACCCACTGCCATAAAATCCACTCCAGCTCACAGGTACCCTGCATATTGGAGCAGAGCTGGCCCATAGGATTTCCAAAGCATTAAATCTTTATGGGAGCAGGCAGCCTTATTTCTCTCTGGTGGGTTTTGAACTGCCCACCTTTGAGTTTGCAGTGGAACACTTTAACCACTGCATCACCAAGGCTTCAAGGACCACATTTAAATCCTGGGGCTTCAGGAAAGGGCGGCTGATAGACTAAGATCAAGCTGGAGACCAGGCTGGAGCAGTGCAAAAGCCACCCCCACCAGGGGCACACCCAGCCTGTGGGTGGTCCCCATGGCCCCCACCAGCATGTGTGTGTCCTCAGTGGCTGGGCAGGGGACCAGGACGCACCTCCTTCCTTTTTAGGGTCATGCAGCATCGGCCCCAAACATCTGCCTAAGTCCTCCAGGCCCCTCAGTTCCGCCCTCTGAGTTCATCTTCCTCTGCTGTCTCCCAGGGGGCTGCACAGGCTTAGTCAGGCCCATTGGCCACAGATGGAGCAAGTGACCATAGATGGAGTGGGTCGGTCAGGTCCCTGGGGGCGTTCTCAGTAAGGCCGAGAAGGAGGGAGGAAGCCTGGGCCCCGGGAGCGCAGGCTGCACCCCCTCTGGCTCCCTGCCCTCCTCAGGGAAAGACGTAGGATGTAGCTGCAGGGCAGGGCAGTGAACCTCCACGTCTTGACCACGGGAGCGATATTTCCTGATCACGGGGGCTCCTGTAGTCTCACTGTCCCCTTCTGTGGAGTTGATTCTGACTCCTAATGCCCTGGTGGGACCTAACAGAACTGCCCCCTGAGGTTTCCAAGGCTGTAATCTTTGCTGCCTCGTCACTCTCCAGAGAAGCAGCTGGTGGATTCAAACTGAAGACTGTTAGGTTAACAGCTGAGCACTATGACCACTGCCCCTAGAGCTCCCTTTACATCCCAGTAGAGACTTTTAGGACAGGCTCTGTGCCAGGCAAAGAATCCTGTTCCCACTCCCTGGTGTGTGTGAGGTGAAGTAACTGCGCACCACTGGCTGAGACGTGTGCCAAGTGTCCTTGTCTGTCTCCTTCACTCTCCACAGCTCCATGCCCCTCTATGCCTCTGTGGCCCCTGCCCCTCTCTACAGTATGTTCTCTGCAGCTCCGTAACCCTCTCTCCCGCTCTGTACTCTTCTCTCCAGATCTGTGCCCCTCTCTCCAGCTCCATGCCCTCAATCCAACGCCATACCCCTCTCCCCAGCTCTGTACCCCTCTCTCCAGCTCCGTGTCCTCTCTCCAGCTCTCTGCTCTCTGTGACCCCTGTACCTGTCTATGCTTAAACTCTGTCCTTTTGTCGCTTATTTACTTTCTGCTTGCTGGACTTTCCAGCTGGTCCAGTTTCTGGCACTTGGGAATAATACTTCTGGGAACATTCACATACAAATATTTTTTAAAAATATTTGTGATTAAAATGTAAGTTAACAGAGCAAATTAATATCCCATTCAACAATTCTTACATATCTTAATTCATGCCACTGATTGCAATCTCCACAGTGTTACAGGATCCTTCCTTTTTCCTCCCTGCATTTCCCATTTCCATTCATCCTTTTCCCTATGCTTCCCATTCCCATCCATCCATTAAGTCAAAAGTGTATGTAAATCTCAGCAGTTAGGTACTGGTGAGGGCTAATGTGTGCATTAATATACTTAATTATATTCTTAATATTAACTAAGATACACTTCTCCATGCCTTGAAAAAGTAATGGAGCACTCATGTCCAAATACATGAAAACATCTTTAATGTAACAAACATAATGATGTTTTTGTGTATCAGAAAGCTTGCACCTTGAATACTTAATATACCAGACCTTGTTATACTTCCCTTTGCTTAATTTGACTTTGCTGATATTGCTACTTTTAATGGTCTGAAGGTTTGAGCTCACTGGCATCATTGTTTCCAACATCATGTGCTCACTTCATGCCTCTGTATCTCATTCTTTTGTCCTCTCAGTATTTCAGATTTTTTCCTCATGCTTTTGCATAGTTAGTCAACTACAGTATGTTGTTAAGTGCCGTCGAGACGCATGCAACTCATAGCGACCCTATGAAGGAGAGTCCTCAACGCTTGGGTGCCTTTCATCCTCTCTCCAGGTTCATAGGGTTTCAGGAGGCAAGCTATTACAGAAATGGATGCCACTCCTCCTTCCAAGCTTGTTTTAATCGGGGAGCTTCACCCCACTCTGTCCGCATTGGGTAACCAACTATTAACGCATTTGACACATCAGTGTCACAGTGTTCAGCCTCACAGCAACCACAAGTGACCGCTGTACGACAACTTGTACATCAGGGCTATATGACCTAGAGGAATGTCTGAACAAAAACAATGAAAGACAGGCCCGAGGGCAGCGGATTATAAGTCACCCACCTTCGGCTTGGTAGCATCGTTTTCTGTCCACTGGGCCAGCTGATCTCTCTCTCTCTGTTGATGTTATTGTTGTTAAGTGCCATCGAGTCGCAGGTGACTCATAGTGACCCGATGAAGGAGAGTCCTCAACACTTGGGTGTCTTTCAAAGCTATTATGGAAGTGGGTGCTGTTCCTGCTTCCCAACTGCAGTATAGTGTAAACTTTTTATCTTCATGAGGAAACCAGAGAATGGCTGTGGCCGCCTTTTCTTGAGATACTTGCTTTATTGTGGTCTGGAACCAAATGTGAAATATCTGCCGGGTCTGCCAGTAACAGCTTTTTGTGTTGTTATTTTTAAATAAAATTTTATTTTAATTGTGATTTTAACAAACATTTACAGTTGTTGTTGTTGTTGTTATGTGCCGTCGAGTCGCCTGCGACTCATAGCGACCCTATGTACAACAGCCCTAAACTCCGCTCTGTCCTGTGCCAATTGCA